>NW_020173955.1:5993167-6177259 GCF_003031525.2 Neophocaena asiaeorientalis asiaeorientalis | reverse complement strand
ACAAAAAAAAAAAAGTTTAAAAAAAATTTAGGGTTTTTTTTTTTTTTTTTTTTTTTTTGCAGTACGCGGGCCTCTCACTGTTGTGGCGCACAGGCTCCAGACGCGCAGGCTCAGCGGCTGTGGCTCATGGGCCCAGCCGCTCCGCGACATGTGGGATCTTCCCGGACCGGGGCACGAACCCGTGTCCCCTGCATCGGCAGGTGGAACTCTCAACCACTGCGCCACCAGGGAAGCCCAAGAATTAAGGATTTTATTTACTGTTTCAAATAAGCAAAACATATAAAAAAGTCACTGAAAAACTGCTGGCTCGTATCAAATGTATTCATCCAAAATAACTGATACAAGCCAACAATTCAAGAATATGAAACACCCTGAGTAAGATGAAAGAACTCACGTCCTTAAACATGTATTTTGTACTTATGTACTTAAGGAAAACCCATTTCATCTCATCACTTGAGTAAGGGTGTACACGTAGATGGATTCATAGCTCAGATTCACCAAAGCAGTTTCAACTCTTCTTCCATACACAGAAAAAAGTTAAGAGTAGGAACTACAGCTTAATGAGTAAAAATAACCTTTTATTACTAGTATATTGAGGGTAGAATATTCTCTTCTAGTATACCATACTTATCCACAAGTTTAGATGCCAGAATCCAGAAATCAGAAAACTAAATACCCAAGTGTTTCTTTTTTTTTTAACTGTGAGCTGCACTTTATTTCCTCTTTCACTGAATGCACCACCATTCTTTACATACCCAAATAAGAAAGCAGCTTTGGTCCTTGGAGATTTCCTCTGATACCTAATAAATTCTGTAAGTTAACATAAGACTTAAGTCCATATTTAACATTTCTTGATAACTCTATTAATCCTAGTATTATTATATATTATTAAAATAATCCCCTATTCTTATTTCCGTATTCAGACTTGCCATCCTTGACTTAAACAACCTTCCGGCAGAGTACCCTATTTAAAATATAAACCTGAACAGATCAGTCCCCCTCTTAAAACCATTCAAACCAACATTCTAATTGGATTTTTTCCCCCTCTAGTCATATTCCCCTAAAGCCCATTATTTACATTGTGATTAAGCTGATTTTTGTATTCTGGAAACCTGATACTATAATTTCCTGGTTTACAACAAACTGTTTTAAGTGCAGTTCTTCTCCAAGTGATGTTTTGTCTTTGTGATACTACCACGTAATAAAAGCAACACAAGTTTCAAGAGCTGTTCAATAAATATTTGTTTAAGTAAATTGAACTATTTGACATAAGAAAATAATCACTGATAACCACCATTCTATTTGGTCACCATTATTTACAAGTACCTTGCAAATTATGTTTTATGTTATCATTAGTGATTAAAACCACAGTTCTTTATCGTGGCTTACAATTAATATTGTTTAATATGTATACATAGATATGTTTACATAAAGTAAATTGCAATACTTTCTGTGGGTTTATTTACTACTCCAAGCTTGATCATTCCCAAATTTTTTTAAGCCAGATGGAGAACTCCAAACCTACTCAGCCATTTCTATATAGATAACATCTATATGGCTGTCTAAGATGCACACCATAACTGGATGGTTCCAAACGGATCTCATCATCTTCCCAAAGAAAAATTCCCTTCCCGCTGTTTTTTTTTATTAGTGAAAGGGGCTACTACCTGCCCTATTGCCCAAGCCAGGAATCTAAGCATAGATTTAAGTAGATTACTAAAACAACCTTCTAACTGAATTTTCTTCCTTTAGACATAGCCCCCTATTGTAACTAAATTGACTTTTGTACTATGTAAGTCTAATACAGTAATTTCTTTGCTTATGATAAAAGTCATTCATCACTAGATGCAAACATTATAAACCAACTGGTGGACAGTATGTTGGCATTTTTAACAGCTTTATTGAGGTATAATTGATATACAAAGAACTGCACATATTTAATGCGCAAGTTGAGTTTGGGCATATGCATATACCCATAATACCATCACCATAATCAAGGTAATAGATATAGCCAACACTTAACAAGGGATCTCTAACATGAGATCCCTAAAAACACTTAACGTGAGATCTACCCTCTCAACAAATTGTTAAGCGCACACTACAGCATTGTTAACTGTATTGTACAACAGATCTCTAGAACTCATTCATCTAGCACTCTGTACCCATTGAATATCAACTCCTCATTTCACCCACCTGCCAGCCACTGGCAACCACTACTGTATTCTCTGTATCTATGAGTTTGACTTAGATATTTCATATAAGTAGAATCATGGCAGTATTTGTCCTTTTGTGACTAGCTTATTTCACTTAGCAGAATATCCTCCAGGTTCATCCATATTGTTGCAAATGGCAGGATTTTCTTCTTTTTTAAAGCTGTCTTGTATATACCACATTTTCTTTGCCCATTCATCTGTTTATGACAGATAAACAGATGGACAGTTGGATTTTTTCATATCTTTGCTATTATGAGTAACACTACAATGAACATGGGAGTGCAGGTATCTCTTCAAGACTCTGATTTCAGTTCTTTTGGAATATACCCAGAAGTGGGACTGCTGGATCATATGGTTGTTATATTTTTTACTTTTTTGAGGCCGTTCCATACTGTTTTCCATAGTTGCTGCACCATTTTACTTTCTCACCAACAGTGTATAAGGGTTCCAATTCTTCCACATCCTTGCCAATACTGGCTACTTTGTGGGAGTGTTTGTTGGTTTGTTTTGTTTTTGATAATAGCCATCCCAGCAGATCAAAACTATGACATGATACCATGTTTTAGTTTTGATTTTTATTTCCCTGATAATTAATGATGTTCAGCATCTTTTTATATACTGGTTGGCCATTGGTATGTCTTCTTTGGAGAAACGTATGTTCAAGTTCTTTGCTCATTTTTTAATCAGGTTGTTTTTTTGCTGTTGCAGGAGTTCCTTGTATATTTTGGATATTAACCCTTTATCAGATAGTTTGCAAATATTTTCTCTCATTTCATAGGCTGCTTTTTTCATTTTGTTGATTGTTTCCTTTACTGTGCAGAAGCCTTTTAAAGGTATGATGTAGTTCCACTTGTCTATTTTTGCTTTGTTGCCTGTACTTTCAGTGTCATATTTAAGAGATCACTGCCAAAACCAATATGAAGAAGCTTTCCCCCTATGTTTTCATCTAGTAGTTTTACAGTTTCAGGTCTCATGTTCAAGTTTTTAATTAGTTTTGAGTTGATTTTTGTATACAGTATGAGGTAGGCGTCTAATTTCACTTTTTTGCATATGGATATCCAATTTTCCCAGCACTGTTTGTTGAAGAGACAACTTTTTAAAAATCAGTATAGTAGTGTCCCTCTCCTTTCTCTCTCTCCATCTATATCTATATTTTAAAATCTATAATTACCTATTTCATTGAAAATCCAAGGAAAAGTTAACCAAAAAAAGTCATACAATGCTGTCACATGGTATCTTTCATTTGAAAGTAAGTTCCCCCAAACACATTGTCCATTTCTTGTATGCTTGAATGTAAATAAAATCCTAAACATAGCTCTGCTTAAAATGCTAACTCTGTATTTTAAACAGAAAAGGTATGTTTTTTTAAAAAAAAAAAATGACAGCAAAATAAAAACAAAAAACCCATGAAACAACCACCCTGAAACTAGAAGTCAGTTGATAATCACAGAAAAAGTGAATTTCAAATCCTAAAAGTCATCATCAGTCTCCCAAGGCAACAGAAATAAAAGCAAAAATAAACAAATGGGACCTAATCGAACTTACAAGCTTTTGTACAGCAAAGGAAACCGTAAAAAAAACAAAAAGACAACCTACAGAGTCAGGGAAAATATTTGCAAGTGATTTGACCAACAAGGACTTAATTTCCAAAATATACAAACAGCTCACATAACTCAATATCAAAAAATCAACAATGCAATCAAAAAATGGGCAGAAGACCTAAATAGATATTTTTCCAAAGAAGACATACAGATGGGCAACATGAAAAGATGCTCAACATCGCTAATTATTAGGGAAATGCAAGTCAAAACTACAATGAGGTATCACCTCACGCCAGTCAGTATGGCCATGATTAAAAAATTGACAAACAATAAATGCCAGAGAGGGTGTGGAGAAAAGGGGACCCTCCCACACTGTTGGTGGGAATGTAAATTGGTGCAGCCACTATGGAAAACAGTATGGAGTTTCCTCATAAAACTAAAAATAGATTTGCCATATGATCCTGCAATCCCACTCCTGGGATTATATATCTGGAGAAAACTATAATTCGAAAAGATACATGCACCCCAATGTTAATTACAGCACGTTTTACAGTAGTCAAGACAGGGACACCACGTTAATGTCCACTGACAGATGAATGGATAAAGATGTGGTATAAATATACAATGGAATACTACTCAGCCATAAAAAAGAATGAAATGCCATTTGCAGCAACATGGATGGACCTACAGATTACCATACTAAGTGAGGAATGTCAGAAAAAGAAAGACAAATACCAAATAATATCACTTATATGTGGGACCTAAAATATGACACAAATGAACTTATCTATGAAACAGACTCACAGACATAGAGAATAGACTTGTGGTTGCCAAGGGGGAAGTGGGGTGGGAGAGGGATGGATTGGGAGTTTGGGATTAGCGGATGCAAACTATTATGCATAGAATGGATAAACAACAAGGTCCTACTATATAGCACAGGGAACTATATTCAATATCCTGTGATAAACCATAATGGAAAAGAATATGAAAAAGAATGTATATATCTGCTGTACTGCAGAAATTAACACAACATTGTAAATTAGCTATGCTTCAAAAACATAAATTTTTTAAAAAGTCATAATCAAATTTTACACAGTATTTTTATGTTCCAAATAAAGTCTGAAAAAGTGAAAAGTGAGACACAAACATTTCTCTTAGCAATTTTAATGAAGTGGACATTAAAACTATCAATAAGCCTCTGAAAAAAAATTTTTCTACAACTGCTTATTTTGTCTGTTAAATCATTCACAAACTCTTAATTTTCAATTGATTACCCTACTGAAAATGGGGGGAAAAAGTCTAAATGTTAACAGTGCAATTAAATATTCTATATACATCACCATAAATGCCAAGGAAGTACCCTATAATGTGACCAAATTTGATATCAAAGTTCAGTAAGTATTTTGCAAGGAGAAAAGTTCTCTAAAAAAAATTTTTTTTTTTCAAAAATAAAAATTGCCAAGTCCTCGTTTTTTAATATGAGCAGTCTCACATCACACCAAAACTACTGTGCAACTGCCTTAGGTTTTCTTTCTTTCTTTAGAGGGTGGGGGAGAGACAATATGCAATGTAAAGTAACGTGTGAATCGGATGAAAAACTCCGATAAAAGGTGAGAAAGTTAATATTAAGAGGTAACATTAAAATACAAAATGTGGGGCTTCCCTGGTGGCGCAGTGGTTGAGAGTCCGCCTGCCGATGCAGGGGACGCAGGTTCGTGCCCCGGTCCGGGAAGATCCCACGTGCCGCGGAGCGGCTGGGCCCGTGAGCCATGGCCGCTGAGCCTGCGCGTCCGGAGCCTGTGCTCCGCAACGGGAGAGGCCACAACAGTGAGAGGCCCGCATACCGCAAAAAAAAAAAAAAAAAATACAAAATGTTGGTAAGGATGTAAATCAACATGAACTCTCACATTCTGTGGGTGAGTGTATAAAATGGCACAACCATTTTTGAAAAGATTTGGCGATTTCTTTAAAAACTAAATATATCCTTACTTGTAACTTAGCTGTCCATAAAAAGACTTATGTAAGGATGTTCATAGTTTATTCATAAATGTCAAAAATTGGTATAAGTCCAGATAGGAAAAATGATAAACTCTAGTATATTTATGCAATGGAATACCACTCAGGAATAAAAAGAAAAAACTAATACATGTCACAACGTGGAAATTTCAAAACTATGTTGAGTGAAAGAAGCCTATGTACATAAAGAGTACATACTATATGCTTCTGTTGATATGAAGTCTGGAACAGGCATAGCTAAGGTATGGTTGGATAAAAAACAATGGATATTTACTGGGAAGAGAGAGGAGACTGAATGATGGTAATGTTCTGCATCTTGAGTATGGACTGCACCAGTATATTCATTTACTGAAACTTATGATACACTTAGGATTTATGCATTTTATTATTCCCAAATTTTACAAAGAACTGAACTCTAGTTAAAGGTATGCATACGGAAGTAAGTATTTGGGGGAAAGATCTGATACATGCAAATTACTTTGAAAGGCCTCAAAAATCAGATGGATTTATGGACGGAAAGAGGTACAAATGGAAATATAAGTGTTAAAGCAAGTACAGTAAATGTTAGCTATAGAATCTGGGTGGTGTATATATGAATATTCACCATAAACCTTTTCAATGTTTCTGTATGTTTGAAATTTTATAATAAAATATTGGGAGGAATTATATAACTTATATGAGTTATTTATTATAACTAAGAAAGTTAATTAAAACTATTTTTTCTGGATTAGGTTATAGACTAATTTTTTTCAAATATTTAACAACTGATCTCTTTACATAAATCTTTAAATCTGTATATTTAAAACCATCTCTAAAACAAAACATAAATATGCCTTCTGAGAAAATCGGCTCACTGTATGTGGCAAGTTATAATCTTTGAAATGTCTGTAATAGGTGTTCTTAATCAGAGTATCATAAGGTTGGGTTAAAGAATGCATTTTATATTCTCTAAGTAAAATTTAGCATTTCACTCAACTATGGACATAGATAACAAACCACACAAATGGTATCACTACCTGTAACTTTCTCTACAATAAAAATAACACTGCAATCCCTTAGAGAACTTAAACACTAATATCTACATTCCATTCTCAGCCATTCCTTTTTAATTGATCTTGTTACAATACAGCCTTAGCACTAGGAATTTCAAAAGTTCCCCAAGTGATTCTAATGTGCAAAGTTGAGAACCACAGGTGGAACAATGAACAACAGCCATCCCTGTTATACTCTAAATGTTACCAGACATATTTCTAAAAGATTCAAGCTCATGAGGGAAAAGAAAGGCATCCTTATGAACATTTACGTGATAACTTTAATTTCACTCTTTTTTCACTGTTGATGTTTAATATTTTATTTACTTTTGCAACCAATTTTGGGATTTAGGGAAGCATACAATGAATTTGTAAAAATGGAACACAGTTTATAAAATTAGACTTATGGAGAAAAGTTTTAACTTAAAATAGTAAATTTGTAGCCATATACAACAAACTATCTGGGTCAAGAATCAAAGAATGCATGTCCTCATTTATAGTATACCAAGTTATACAAAACTAAGTAATACTACAAAATGAATTATGTCTTAATACAATTCAATATAGCAAATGTGTATAATGTGTAGGTGTTATGCTCTACAGTAAATACTGATTGATATAAGATACAATAGAGTATGTTAGTTAAGATCATAGACTTGTAGTCAAATATTTAGTCTCATTCCTAGTTCCACTACTTAAAACTAGTTGCATCTTTCTCAGCAAATTACTTAATCTCACTTAGCTTCTGCAATATGGAAATACTGTTAATCCTTACAAGATTTGAGTGAGATGATGTATATAAAATGCTAAGTGCTCAGGATACAGTATATGCTTAAAATTGATAGCCACTATAATTAAAAGACGTATGGTCCCTGACCTAGAGAAATTCTATCAAATCAAAAAATATTTGTACCATATTAGACAAAGGATTAACACCCTTAATATAAAGTTACTGAAAATCAATTTAAAAAATACATACGTATTTTTAAAAATAGGCGATTAAAGACAGTTTCCTAGAGAAAAAATTCACATAATCACATTAAAAAATACTCAACTTCGTAAGTTTAGACATTATTTCTAATTGCAAAATTTCAGGTAAGAGAAAGAGAAGAGATGAGCAAAGCCTCAGAGTTAGAAGATGGTGAGAATAATGAGGTATACGGGATGGGCGTCTGCTTTCCCAGAGTAACTTTTCCTTTAATAACTGAGGTAGCTCAATTCCATGGTATGGCTTCTTTCTTACAGCACTCCCATTACTAGTTACTGCTTTATTACAGAACATCACTGAAGAGGTGAGCATTCTATAGGTCCTATGGGACCATGGTACATGCCCTTAATCCATTCCAGAATAATCAAGAGTGGTTTTGTTCTAATTCAGCACCAATGATTTTGTTCCAAGGCTTCACTAGTCCCTGGGTAGTGTGGTTTTAAAAACAACCCACTTTATATAAAAATTTTTATTTCCTTCTTTGTACTTTTCCATACTTCCTACAATAACATATATTATTTGTATAATCATAAAGGAGCACATGTAGAACTAGAAATAAATGGTCTGTCAGCTATCCTTTCATTTCATGAATGTGTATAGTGAAAAACATACTAAACTCAATTCAATGAAACTAATATTTCAACCATGTGTCAGGACTATGTTAGGAACTCCAATACAAAGATAAAAGAACCCAGTACACAGAGAGGTCACCATTCTAATCTTGATGGGTAACAAAGTATCTGATATCAAGACATACCCAGCCTCTTAAAGACTTAATATTACATCTATAAATGTGACTGTGTGGTAGATAACTTCTAAGGTGACTTCCAGCTCTAAAAGTCAAGAACTCTAAATATAACTTTGAAAATCCATGAAGTAGGTGATTCTGTCCACTTAAAAGTAGGTATACTTCCTTTCAAGATGCCAATTACTATAACATACTCCCATTTATTTCCAAATCGTGTTTATAAACATATTTTCTCATTCAAATTATATATAAATTACAAATAACTTATATGATTCACTGCAGAACAATCATCTCCTCTTTAATCAAAAGAACTTTTATACCAGAATCAAAATATTTGGATTACACTTCATATCCCCATGTATTTAAGGGGAGAAGTCAAACATGCATTATACAACTACTGTTTTTTTCCTAAAATATAGGGACAAAACTTCAGTCTTCTACAACTTCTGAGTTTGGGAATAGGTTTGAAACCACAAATTTCTAGCAGGTATAGAAAAGCAACTACACAGCTCAAATATGATGAAGATCCAAAAATTACACCCAGAACACTGCAACTGGTTAATTCATTAATCAAAGGAAAATGTCAACCTTTTTAGCACATATACATAATTTAAAGAAATAAAATAGAGGAAAAAAAACTGTAGAAGGAAGACAAAAGAAATTATCAGCAAAACCAAAAAAATAAAAATTTTAAAACCCCAAAAGCAGGGGTTTCCCTGGTGGCGCAGTGGTTAAGAATCCACCTGCCAACGCTCAGCAACAAAGACCCAATGCAGCTAAAAATAAATAAAATAAATTAAACAAAAAACAAACACAGAAAAGGCTTAGTGTCCCAAAAGCAATAAACTATCCTACAGAGAAGAAAAGTATCCCAGTAACCAAGATAACAATGTAGGAAGCCTCTCACCTAAGCCTTGCTTTCGAAGGGAGAGGATGTGATGCTAAACCACACCTTGTCCTTAAAGCGCCAAAAAAAAATTTTTTTAAAGGAGAAACACTGAGAATGTTAGAAAACATAAAACAAGGAGAAAAGAGTATATTCTATATTCCACTCTACCTACTCCAAAGATTTGCAGCATACCATGTTGAAGGCATAACAACCACAACATTCATTATTTTATCTATGAATCTTTCTGTCTATTTTTATGTGGGGTAAGGCAATCACTAAAACAAAAGGCACAGACCAACCACCAGACATTGGAAAACTGTATCTGTAACATTCCATGCACTGGGAGCACAAGAGCTAGGTTTAACAGGGAAGAAATTCCTGATATGGAGTCCAATCTTCCCGTGTGAAAAGCAAAGGTCAGAAGATTAAAAAGAATGTATTAATCTTGAGGGAAAAAAACCAGACATCTCGACATGATTTGAAAAGAGCAGGCATAAAGATATTAATAAGAGATCAATTTAATATTAGGTTCACCTAAGGCATTTAATGAAATTCTCTGCACTGAAATCAGGATACCCGGACTGTTCTGTATATAGGCTTCTCGGTGAGAAGATCTGTATGTGAGATCCCTGTGTTGATGCACTGAAAATTTCTGAATAATCACAATGCTGAACAGTCTGTCTGGTATGATAGATTTGGCATTTAAACCTTTAGATCATTGAACCATTAGAAAGTTCATCTGGTCAAATGTCACCAAATCATGACCTTTCCAAAAATATTACAAGGCATATTCTATCTCCTGACTAGTTTTATAGTACCGAAACACAGTCTATTTTGGAAATGCTTGCCCAATTTTTATTGCTGGCAAGTGTGATGAATCAAGTACCCCAATATTTGACCAGAGGAAGGTCAAGTTGGTTATTCTTGTTTATGTTTAATAAATAAATAAACCATCAGAAAACTAGGTTATATCAGTATTCTATAGAAATCTTGAAGGGTATCACATTTTCTCATGACACATAGCCAATAAATAGAGAAGGAGATGAAAACGTTCTTATTAACTCCATGGCTAGAGGATATATATTTCGTGAAAGAAATCGGTGCTCTGGTTTCCACTGTCACCATCCACTGATGAATTGCTTATATGCTTAAGTCTAAACTCGTTTCAAAACATGCTAGTCCCGATTACTGAAATGTTAATAATTTTTTTTATATTCGACAAACTGGGTAACAAGTACAAGCTAAGAAGTTAGTGGCTGTGGCCCATTATTATATAGAAGTTGCATAAAATTTTTCAAATGGTGGTGACAAGCCAAAGGAAGCTGATAGCAACTGTAAAGAAAGTTCTGTAGGGGTAAGGACATCATTTGAGAGAAGACTAGTACACTCTTTGAATTATAAATAGAGTTTTAAAAAGGCCCGTCAAGTTATATTGCTTAGAAGGTCACATATAGCTGCAAAGGTTTTGTTCAGTCTTGAAAAACAAATCAAACAAGCAAAAGGCAACCATCAGGATTTTTTTTAAGGAAGGTAAATTTCTGCGCCGTAAGTATAACTGATATATTTGGACCCTTGTCCTACGTCATCTTTATTTGTAGCTATAACGTTAAGTGATATATGCAATGATAATTTGAGCTTGGGATCTCCCCCAAAAAGCAAAGCCTGAGGCCAGGGCTTGTGTACAGATAGGTTATCGGAAGTAATCTCAGGGATTGAGAGGGAGTAGGGACTGGAAACAGTATAAGCGAGGAGAGAAAGCTAAAATAAGGGTGTACTTTCAAGATGGTTACTGTGGTCAATGGCAGCTCCGTGAGAAGGTCTAGAGAAAGCTCCTCAGAATTGCCACCCAAGAAACAGAATTCAGGAGCATTTATTCACTGTCTTCTATTCCTGACTGGTCGAGTTGCCCTAGGAGGGTTATGAATTCTCTCACATTTCCAGATCTGCATACATATGTATCCCTAATGGCTCCCATAAACATCACTGGTCCTAGCATTAGAAGAGCTGTGGGGCAAAGAAAGAGATAAGTGGTAGAGCTTAGGTGAGGTGTTTTGTCAAGATACACAATCATGAAACAAACTGAAGCAATATGGCTGAGTAAAAAGTGGATGCAAAGGAAGTGAAGTAAGAAGCAAGAATTATCTGATTCCTAAGCCATTTGCCAAACAGGGAAGTAACATATGGTCAATTCTCCAAGAGTTAAATAAACCTGTTTTGAAAAAACTTTCCTCATGAAATTAATTTATATAAAGCTTTAATAGTAATAAAAGGGATATATTTGAAATACCCAAAATATATATCTATATAAAATATTCTGCCTATTTTGTGTTGTTGTCTTATTATTGAGCTTTCAGAGCTCTTTATATATATTCTAAGCACAAGTCCATTATCAGATACATAATTTGCAAATATTTTCTCCTAGTCTATACCTTGTCTTTTCACTCTTTTAACAGTATTTTTCAAGAGCAAAAAGTTTTAATTTTGATTAAGTCCAATTTCTCAACTTGTTCTTATAAGGATCTTGTTTTCTGTATTGTGTTAAGAAATCTTTGCCTATCCCAAAGTCACAAAGCTTTTCCTTGTTTTTTCCAGAAGTTTCATTGTTTTAGGTTTTACATTAAGTTTATGATTCACTTTGAGTTAATCTTTACATGTGGATTGAAGTTCATCTGTTTTGTGTATATGTATATATATATATATATCTATATATATATATATATATATATATAGCAAATTATTTGTCCCATTTATTGAAAAGACTGTCTTTCTTCCACTGAATTATCTTTGCACCTTCACTGGAAACAGCTGTATGCATACACAGTTATATGCATATACTTCTAAATTCTCTATTCCAGTGATCTTTTTTTCATACTTTATATTAATACTACATTGCCTTGATAGATAGGTTTGTCTTAAAGGTAAATTTATAAGTCTTGAAATCAGGTGGTATTAGTCCTCCAATTTTGTTCTTTTTCAGCTTTTTGGACTATTCTAAGTTCTCTGCATTTCCATATGAATTTTAGAATCATTTTGTCAATTAAAAAATCTACTGGGATTTTGATTGAGATTGCATTGAATCTATAGATCAATTTGGAGAGAACTAACAAGTTAACAATACTGAGTCTTCTAACTCATGAATATAGTTTATCCCTCCATTAATTTAGGTCTTTACACAAAAGATTTGTAGATGCTTCACCAAAGAAGATATATGATGACAAGCATTTAATACGTTCAACATCACTGGTCATTACGGAAACGCAAATTAAAATCAAAATGAGCTACCACTACACACCTATTAGAATGGCTAAAATGAAAATGACTGGACATACCAAATGTCAGTAAGGATGCAGAGAAACCAGAAGCCTCAAACACTATTGTTAGGAATGTAAAAGAGCACAACCACTTAAAAAAAAAACTGTTCAGCAGTTTCTTAAAAAGTTAAATACACACCACCTAGATGCTCTAGCCATTCTAACCCTAGGTATTTGCCAAAGAGAAATGAAAGCATATCTTCATATAATGACATTCACATAATGTTCACAGTAGCTTTATCTGTAACAGCCCCATCCTGGAAACAACCCATCTGTCCATCAACAGGTAAATGAACAATATATGGTTACATTCATACAAAGGAGTACTACTCAGACTAAAAACAACGAAATATTATTACATGCTACAACATTGATAAGTCTCTAATTCTGCTGAGGAAAGAAACCTGACATAGAAAAGTATATAGAACTATATAAAACTCTAGAAAGGATAGCAGCAGTTGCCTGGGGATCAGGAGGAAGGACACGAGGAACAGAAGGGAGAGATTAAAAAGGCGAAGCGGGAAACTTGGTTGTTGTGGAAATGTTTATTATCTTGATTGTGGGGTTGATCTCACGGGTGTAAACATTTGTCAATGCTCACCAGATCATACGCTTTAAATATGTTTAGTATACTGTATATCAATTATACCTCAAAAAAGCTGTTTAAAAAAACACTCATTCTGATTTCTGGACAGTAATTAATCTATACATTAGTACCTTCTTTGCAGTAGATCTGCAGTAGATTTCTCAACATTTAGGACCTAAAAAATTTACAAAACAGCTATATTTCTAAGAGCAAAGACAAAGGCAGAAGAGTAACTGTTCATAAACCCACCACTTAGATAATAAAAGCTGATCACTTTTATATGTATATATTGGGCAAGGAAGGAGAAAGGATATACATGGGAACAAAGATGTTAGCTATTCCCCCATAACTGTTATTAGATTATGTTAAACTAGGAAAGCACTTAAGCAGAAAAGTGTGACCACTGCCAATCTCAAAATGTAACGCTTATTATCTTTAAAAGCATTTTGTTACTTTTATAATACCTGAAGTGATATAATAATGTCAGTCACTTAACCAGATCTTAGAGTATAATATCTTCATCTTAAGTACTATTATTTCCAGTATTTTAATAATTTTCTCACAGTCCCAGAATGTGATCTTTTGTGCTCTGATGACACTTAAATTAATAGCATAATTTTCTGGTACTTGCAACAGTTGCTTTCCATTCTGATTTTTTTATACTTTCCTATAATATGCGCACATAAATCCTCTAATAATCATTTTTGTCTTTTCCTCTGAGGGATTCAAAAGGCTTGATTCAAATATCAAGAGATTAAACTTCTAAAGAAATTTAATTTTAACATTAATTGCAATATTCCCAATCAGATATCTTTAAAGAGATAAATCTCTTAAATATTCAGTCCATTTGATCTTATTTGCAAGCTTCATTAATTTTCTCAACTCTTTCTGTAGGTGTAACTAAATCTATTAAATCAAATGCTATTCTCTGTCACACAATCCATAAAGAATGCATCACCTCTTCTTACAGTTTATTTTTACTATAACTGACCACTGATGATTTAAAAGATTTGCCACTATTCTTAAGTCATGTGGAAAGTATATATGCCCACAAAGTTAAATGAAACACATTCACTCCATGCGTAGCCATTACAGAATGACTGCAGCAACTCTCTTAATAAAAAAGATAAGCAAGAGAGAGAGGGAGGAAGAAGTAAATAAATGTCTGTCAAGTGTATGTTGAAAATGAGTAGGCACTTCCAACATGGTCCTAAGCTATCCTATATTATAGATCATTAAAAGAAAAAAAGAAAAAATGTCAGGCCAATTAGGTGAGGATTCTGGGTAGATGACTGAGTAGGAAGCACCAGGAATCTGTCTCCCCACCTGGACAATAAATGCACTGACAGAAACTATTTTGGAACTCTTGAGTCTACAGAAGGCTTGCAACTTTGGTTAATTTCAGCTCTTAGCTACCCATCACCCTGCCCCACAGCTCCCTGACAGGCAGCCCTGCACAGACTTCAGGAGCACCCCGCACACAGCTTATAGGAGCCAGGGTGGGAGAAAAGGAGCTGTCTTCCAAATATCAGGTATCTGTGCTCTGATGACTGATTGCTGCTTCTAATCTCAGAGGAATACACAAATAGGCAGTTGGATATTGCTGCTGTACTTCCTCCCACTGTTTCAAGTCCTTCCCTCTCCTGCAGAAGTGACCTGCAGCGGACTTACGGAACCACTGACCCTCCCCCCCCCTTCATTTTTCTCTTTTTCCCCTTTTGAGTGTCAGACTTTAAAGACTAGAACATTCAAAAGCAGCTCAATGAGTGAAGAAGCAACTGGGATGAGTGAGATAGGTGAGGAAAATTAAGAGGTACAAACTTCCAATTACAAAATAAGTGAGTCATGGGGGTGAAATGTACAGCATGGGGAATACAGTCAATAATATTGTAATATCGTTATATGTTGACAGATCGTAAACTGGACTTATAATGGTGGTGATTTTGAAATGTATAGAAATATCGATCACTATATTGTGCACTAGAAACTAACAAAGTGTTGCAGGTCAATTATACTTCAAACAAGCTCATAGAAAAAGAGATCATGTATATTTGTGGTTACTAGAGGGGAGGGCTGGGGGGAGGAAGAATTGGGTGACGGTGGTCAAAAGGTACAAACTTCCAGTTACAAGAAAAATGAGTGCTAGGGATGTAATGTACATGATTGATATAATTAACACTGTTGCATGTTATATATGAAGTTGTTTAAGAGTAAATCCTAAGAGTTCTCACCACGAGAAAAAATATCTTCTGCTTTTTCTTTTAATTTCTATCTATATGAGATGGATAGTCACTAAACTTATTGTGGTATTCATTTCATGATGCATATAAGTCAAATCAATATGCTGCAGAGCTCACAGTGCAGTATGCCAACTGTATCTCAATAAAACGGGGGGAAAAAAGGCAACTGCCTTTATAGGAAAATTTTGGAAGTCACTATGCATGCCCAGGGAAAGGCTCAAAAAAGACCAGAAAAGACCCTAAGAGTACACCTCAGGCTGATCCTTGATGCAGAACACAAAAACATAGACAAAAAAAAAGGGAAATTTTGATCTTTTGATCTTTCCTCTGGAGAGAGGGGAGGATCCAACTTCTAAAGTTACCACATTATATGACGAAAATTTCCAGTTTTCAACAACAACAACAAAATCACAGGGCACTAAAAACAAAACAAAGTGTAGCCCTGATTCAAAGAAAAAAAATTAACAGGTTCCAAACATAGACCTGAGAGTATCTCTACTAGACAGAGAATTTGAAACAACTGATACATAAGCTTTAAAGTAAGATGTAGAGCAAGTCAAGAAACCAATGTATGAACAAAATGGAAATAACAACAAAGAGAGAGAAGACTTTCAAAAAAGAACATAAAAAGAAATTCTGGAGCCAAAAATTACAATAACTAAAATGAAAAATTCACTAAGAGAATCCAAAGGTGAATTTGAACAGGCAAAAAAATCTGTGAACATGAAGATAGGACGTTAGTTATTATGGCTGAGAAGCAGGAAGAAAACAGATTGAAGAAAAGTGCATGAGTCTAAGGGAACTGTATGACACCATCAAGTTGACCAATATATGGATTGTGGGGTCCCAAAAGAAGAACAAAAATGGCAGAGAGCATATTTCTATAATGGCTGACAAATTCCCAAATTCGCTGAAATACATAAATATACACATCCAAGAAGCTCAATGAACTCTAAGACGAACTCAAAGAGATCCACACCAAGGCACATTATAATCAAGCTTTCAAAAGACAAAGACAAAAAGAGAATCTTGAAAGAAGTTGAGAAGTGACTCATCACACACAAGGGAACCTCAAAAACTATTAGCAGATTTCTCATCAGAAACTTTGATGACCAGAAAACTGTGGGCTGATATATTCAAACTGCTAAAGGAAAAAAAAAAATGTCAACCAAAAATCCTATAGCTGGCAAAATTATCCTTCATCAGTGTAGGAGAAATGAAGACATTCCCAGACAAACAAAAGAAGTCTGCTACCATTAGACCTGCCCTGCAAAAAATGTTAAAGAAAGTCCTGTAGGTTGAAATAAAAGGACACTAGACAGTAGCATGAAACCCTATGAAGAAATAAAGATCTCAGTAAAGGTAAATACATGGAGCAATTATAAAAGCTAGCACTATTATAAAAATGGTTTCTAACTCCACTCCTTGTTTTCGACATGATTTAAGAGACTAAGGTATTTTTTAAAACTAAGAATTATTCAACTCAATGCCAGTGTTACAGTAACTTTGGTTTGTAACTTCACATTTTGTTTTCTACATAACTTAAGAGACAAAGGCATTTAAAAGAATTATTAGTTTACGGTTTGGTGCATACACTGTGTAAATATATAACTTTGTGACAACAACAACTGAGAAGGGTAGGTACAGAGCTGTAAAGGACCAGAGTTTGTATGTTATTGAAGTTAAGCTGGTATAAATTAGAAGGTTATAACTTCAGGATGTTAAATGTAATTCTGATGGCAACCACAGAGAAAACAGCTATAGAATATATACAAAAATAAATAACAAAGGAATTTAAACGTTTAACTCCAAAAAAAATCAACTGAACTCTAAATAAAGCAGTAATGCAGAAAATAAGGGACAAAATAACTATAAGGCATATAGAAACAGTAGCAAAATGACAGATTAAGTCCCTCCTTATCAGTAATAACTATAAATGTAAATAGGCTAAACTCTCTAATCAAAAGACAGAGATTGGCAGGATGGATAAAAACACATGATCCAACTATATGCTGTCTACAAGAATATCACTTTAGATCCACAGACACAAACAGGCTTAAAGTGAAAGAATGGAAAAAGATATTCCATGCAAATAATCACCAAAAGAGAGCAGGAGTAGCTATACTAGTATCAGACAAAATAGACTTAAAATCAAAATAGGTTACAAGAGACAAAGAAGGACATAATATATTAATAAAAGGTTCAATACAGCAAGAAGATATAACAATTATAAGCATTTATGCAGCTAACAACAGACTATCAAAACATGAAACAAAAACTAATAGTACTAGAGAGAAATAGTTGTATAATATAATAATATTTGGGAGACATCAATACCCCACTCCCAATAACAGACAGAAAATAAGGAAACAGAGGACTTGAACAACACAACAAACCAACAAGATCTAACAGACGTATATTGAACACTCTACACAGTAACAAAAGAGTACACATATTTCCCAAATGCACATGGAATATTTTCCAGGACACATCATGTTTTAGGCTACAAAACACATACAAAATAAATTTTAAAAGATAGATATCATATAAAGTATCTTTCCCCACCACAACAGGATGTAGTTAGAAATCAATAAAAGAAAGAAAACTGGAAAAGCCACAAATTTGTGGAAATTGAACAACATACTCTTAAACAATCAATGGATCAAACAAGAAATCACAGTGTAATTAGAAAATACTTAGAGACAAAAAAGAAAACACAGCATACAAAAACTTACAGAATGCAGCAAAAGTACTAAAGAGGCTGTTTATAGCTATAAATGCAGACATTAAAAAACATGAAAAATCTCACCATCAACAACTTAACTTTACAACTAAAGGACCAAACTAAACCCAAACTCAGCAGAAGGAAATAAAGATTAGAGAAGAGATAAGTAAGGTAGAGAATAGAAAGACAATAGAGAAAATCAATGAAACCAAAGGTTGATTCTTTGAAAAGTTCAACAAGTTGACAAATTTTAAATAAATGGGACTAAGAAAAAAAGAGAATTTAAACTACCAAAATCGGTTATAAAAGTGGGGACATTATTACCATTTACAAAAACAAGAAGAATTGTAAGAGAGAACCATGAAAAATTGTATGTATGGCAACAAATTGGATAACCTAGATGAAATGAACAAATTCCTAGAGACACAAAACCTTCCAAGACTAAACCACAAATAAATAGAAAATCTGAACAGAATAATAAGGAGTAAGGAGACTGAATCACTAATCAAAAGATCTTGGCAGAAAAAGTCCTGGAAGTGTCACTGGTGAATTATACCAAACATTTTAAAGAAGAACTAACACCAATCCTTCTCAAACTTTTCCAAAAAATTGAAGAGGGGAAAATACTTCCTAATTCATTTCATGAGGCCATCTTTACCCTGATACTAAAACCCCAAGAAAACTTAAAAACCATGATCCCTTATGAATATTGATTACAAAATCCTCAACAAAATACTAGCAAACCAAATTTAGCAGCATATTAAAAAGATTACAGGGCTTCCCTGGTGGCGCAGTGGTTAAGAGTCCACCTGCCGATGCAGGGGACACGGGTTCGTGCCCCGGTCCGGGAAGATCCCACATGCCGCAGAGCGGCTGGGCCTGTGAGCCATGGCCGCTGAGCCTGCGCGTCCAGAGCCTGTGCTCCGCGACGGGAGAGGCCACAACAGTGAGAGGCCCTTGTAGCACACACACACAAAAAAAAGATTACACACTGAGATCAGGCGGGATTTATTCCTGGAATGCAAGGATGGCTCAACATATGCAAATCAATAAAATGTAATACACTATACTAACAGAATGAAGAAATCCATATGATCATCTCAACTGACACAGAAAAAGCATTTGACAATATTTAACACCCTCTCATGATAAAAACACTCAACAAACTAGGATCAAAGAAAGTTACTGCAACATAATAAAAGCCATATTATGAAAAACTGCAGCAAACATCACACTCAATGTTGAAAGACTGAAAGCTTTTCCTTTAAGATCAGGAACAAGGCAAGGATACCGACTTTCATCACTTCTACTCAACACAATACTGGAAGTTCTAGCCAGATCAATTAGGCAAGAAAAAGAAATTAAAAGCACCCAAACTAGAAAGGAAGAAGTAAAATTATCCCTGCTTGCAGATGATATAATGTTACAGGTAAAAAACCTATATTCCCCCCTCAAAATTGTTAGAACTAAGAAATTAATTCAGTAAAGTGGCCACTTTGACCACCAGCAAAGTCAATACACAAAAATTAGTTGCATTCTGAACAGCAACAATGAACAATCCAAAAAGGAAATTAAGAAAACAATTTCATTTACAATAACATCAAAAAGAATAAAATACTTAGAAATTAACCAAGAAGGTTAAGGACTTATAAAATGAAAACAAAAAAACACTCCTGAAAAAAATTAAAGAAGACGTCAAAAAAAGGAATCGCAAACCAGATTCATGAACTGAAAGACAATGCAATCGTTTTCAACATCCCAATGGTATCTTTTTGGGCAGAAATAGAAAATCCTATCTTAAAATTCATATAGAATCTTAAGAGACCCTGTATAGCCATACAATCTTGAAAAAGAACAACAAAGCTGGAGGAAAAAAGTGGAAAGGACAAAGTGGAAATCACATTTTCTGATTTCAAAACTTACTACAAAGCTACAGTAATCAAAACAGTGTGGTACTAGCATATGACAGTCTATATATAGACAAATGGAACAGAATGGAGAGCCTAGAAATAAACCCTCATATACATGATCAAGTGATTTTTGACAAGGTTACCAAGACTATTCAATGAGAAAAGAACAATCTTTTCAACAAATGGTGCTAGGAAAACTGGCTATCAATATACAAAGTAATTAAGCTGGCTCCTTATCTAACACTGTATATAAAAAGTAACTTAAAATGGATCAAAGACCTAGACGTAAGAGCTGTAAGTATAACACTCTCAGAAAAAAACACAGGGCAAAAAAGCTTCGTGACATTGGATTGGGCAATGACTTCTTCAATAAAGCACCGAAGGCACTGGCAACAATAGAAAAAATAAGTTGGACTTCATGAAAATTAAAAAATTTTGTGCATCAGCGGACTTCCCTGGTGGCAGAGTGGTTAAGAATCAGCCTGCCAATGCAGGGGACACGGGTTCAATCCCTCATCTGGGAAGATCCCACATGCTGCAGAGCAGCTAAGCCCGTGCACCACAGCTACTGAGCCTGCACTCTAGAGCCTGTGAGCCACAACTGAAGCCCGCACACCTAGAGCCCATGTTCCGCAACAAAGAGAAGCCACCGCAATGAGAAACCCCTGCACCGCAACAAAGAGTAGCCCCTGCTTGCTGCAACTAGAGAAAGCCTGCACACAGCAATAAAGGCCCAAAGCAGCCAAAAATAAATAAATTTATTTTTTTTTAAATCTGTGCATCAGAAGACAATAGCAACAGAGTAAAAAAGCAACACAAGGAATGGGAGAAAATATTTGCAAATCATATATCTGATAAGGAATTAATGCCTAGAATACGTAGAGAACTCTTAAAACTCAACAACAAAAATAACCTAATTTAAAAATGGGCAAAGGAACGGAATAAAACATTTATCCAAAGAAGATATACAAACGGTCAATAAGTACGTGAAAAGATATTCAGTATCACTTAAGGAAATGCAAGTCAAAACTATAATAAATACTACTTCATTCACACCCATTAACAGAAAGTAAGTTTTTGGGAGGATGTGGAGAAACTGGAACTGTTGTGCACTGTTGGTGGGAATGTAAAATGGTACAGCAGCTCTGGAAAGCAGTATGGCAGTTTCTCAAAAAATTAAAAACAGAATCACCATATGATCCAGCAACTGAAAGTGGGGACTCAAAGAGCTATAATGCACATCAATGTTCACTGCAGCACTACTCCCAAGAGCTAAAATGTGGAAGCAATTCAAGTCCATCAATGGAGGAACAGATAAACAAAATGTGGTATATACATGCAATGGCTTATTTTCAGTCTCAAAAAGGAAGAAAACTCTGACATATGCTACAACTTGTATGAACCTTGAGGGTATTATGCTAAGTGAAGTAAGCCAGTCAAAAAAGACAAATACTGGGCTTCCCTGGTGGTGCAGTGGTTGAGGGTCCGCCTGCCGATGCAGGGGACACGGGTTCGTGCCCCGGTCCGGGAAGATCCCACATGCCGTGGAGTGGCTGGGCCCGTGAGTCATGGCCGCTGAGCCTGCGCGTCCGGAGCCTGCGCGTCCGGAGCCTGTGCTCCGCAGCGGGAGAGGCCGCAGCAGTGAGAGGCCCACGTACCGCAAAAAAAAAAAACAAAAAAAACCCACAAATACTGTATGATTCCACTTATGTGAGGTACTTAGAATAGTCAAAACCAGAGAGTCAGAAAGTAGAATGGTGGTTACTAGAGGCTGGTGGAAGAGGAGAATAGGGAATTATTGTTTAATGGGTATAGTATTTCAGTTTTACAAGATTTGAAAAGAGTTCTGGAGATGGATCGTGGTAATGGTAGCAACAACATTATGAATGTATTAATACCACTGAACTGCACCTTTAAAAATGATTAAGATAGTAAATTTTGTGTATCTTACCACAATTTAAAAAAATAATAAAGTAAGATGCTAAGAATGCCAGGAGAGGGCTTAGATATTGTGGCAATTTGACCCGACTGATAAACTCCTGTGGTTGCTTATCCATTCTTCTTTATCTCTCAGATGTTAATTAA
This sequence comes from Neophocaena asiaeorientalis asiaeorientalis, assembly GCF_003031525.2. Taxonomy (NCBI): domain Eukaryota; kingdom Metazoa; phylum Chordata; class Mammalia; order Artiodactyla; family Phocoenidae; genus Neophocaena; species Neophocaena asiaeorientalis. The sequence goes on along the minus strand of NW_020173955.1, from coordinate 6,154,976 downwards.
CTCTGAGAAAAATCATGTCTTGCACATTGCTACTTAAGACCCTTAGTATTTGGTTCAAGTACATTTCTAATATGCTATGTTAATCGTTTAATACAAAATAAACTTCCTTTATTTTGTATTAAAATAAAGTTTTACATATTAAAAAAAATCAAGCCAATCAGTAAAAAACAAACTCATCTTCTAGCTTTTTGTTCCAGGTAAGTCATACCAAAAAAGGGTGCTACTCCCCTCATCAAAAAAGTTGACTCTAATTTTTATTACTAAATAAAAAAATAAAATTATTACACTAAAAACAACAAAATAAGGAAATAAATGGTCACAAAAATCTTTGCTTTCAGATAAGGTCAAGACGAATGACAGAATATGTGTGTTGCTAGCTACCAATGTTACCTTCACAGCCAGAGCCAGGGAACTACCTACCAGCAGTGACATCATTTAAAAAAAACATTGCCCCATTGCTTCTGCTATCTACCAACTCCAAAATTCTGGTTTGCTTCATTATATCCATCTGCCAAATTAGTTTGGCTTCTAATATTCAACTTTTTTAGCACAAAAAGAGGGTAAAAGTAAGTATATTTCATAGCTGAAAGTATTACTCAGTGATTCTAGCAGATCATATTTGAATTAACATGTCTTTCAGATCTGAATTATCATTTGTCTTCAATCTACTCGATCTTTATTTTCAATATGGGCATCTATTTTTTCCAAAAGGATGGTTTAAAACACACACACACACACAAGTATACCAATACTCACATATTTTAAACTATCCCTTGGATTAAAAAAAAAATACAAATAGACATAGTGCATGCACATCAATTTGCCAGACAGGGTCCCTGACAGGGACAAAACATAATGTAGAGAATGTTAACAAGCTGTGTTTGTGTTGAAGAAAAATTGCTTTACTGGTATTAGCTAAGACAATCTTTTTTACCCAAAAGTATTTAAAATATAAATCACAACATTAAGAAGCCATTTGGAGACTGATATTTATACATTTTCTTTTACGTGGGACACCTGCTATATAAGAATATTTTATTGGTTTCCTCCAAACTATAGTCCAAACGATATTTCTCTCAACACCTCTCATCTATGTTACTTATGGTACGATGTATGTAGATTCATCTACCACAACCAGATAGCCTGGTGAGATTGACGGTCATTTTGCATTTATCATCCCTATTTCATTTTTCAACACCAGAATACTTCTTGATTGTTGCATATAAATGGAAACATTGTCTTTAGAGCACATGTAGTTCAACATACAAAGAGAGAGATACCAATTACGTGTTGTTATATATAAATGTGGGTGTGTTTATATATACAATTACACAATATAATACAAATGTATATTGAGAGATATCATTTCTTTGCCCATATTAAGTCTTGCTATTTTAAAAGCTAACCAATTTGCAAATTGTGTTACCTCCCTCTATCACTTTGTACACCTATACAGCACTTTACAGTTCAAAAGCACTACCAAATAACTCAATTTACTCTTACAAAGTCATGCAATCTATGACTTAAATATTCCTTCCCTCTTTTTATGAAGTTAAATGATTTACCCAAGGTCATGCACTGTAGGGATAAAGCTAGAATTTAACCCAGACTTTAAGACTCTGTGTTCTCTTTTTACTATGTTACAAGTGATCCAGCAGAATTAGCTCTGAAACCTACCATGAAGGTCTGCAACAAAGTCAGATCTATTAACATCAGCAGGTAAATTACTTAATGTACCTTAAATTGGTACTGAAATCATCTGATAAAAAAAACCTGTTCCATACTAATAGTCTCATTGGGTCTTTAAATTCATGGAAGAATTTTACCATACCATAAAAGTATCTCATGTGCTCACAAAGCACATATCTCAAATCTTCTAACTTTGATAACCTTAGCAATCAACTGAAATTATACTGATCTTCCTTTATCTGGCAAGTAACTGACTGTATGAGATTCAAAGCTGTATCTCCAACTGCCCACTAAACACATTTATTTAGACATACCATAGGCAAGCCAAACTCATCAAATCCCAAACTGAATCTGCCTCTAAACCTCTTCTTACTGCATTCTCTACCTCACTTGGCAGTACTACAATCTATCTAATCTAGTTACCCCCACCAGAAGCAGTGGCAGTAATCCATGGGATCTCATGCCCAATCCATCACCAAGTTCTATCAATATAATCTGTGGAATTTTCCCAAACAATCCCCTTTCATCCTTCCCTGCAACCATTAACCTAGAACAGACCCTAATTACTGCCTGCATGGGTAAGTACACAGCTGCCCCTCAGTCTTCTTCACTATAGCCTTGCCATTCTCATTTAGAACCTTCCTCTACACGAACAGAGTGACCTATTAAAAAAAAACTTGTTTTGCTGAAAACTAATCTACAGAGGTGCTCTGAGAGGAAGGAAATAAAAAGTCATGCCAGAGATTTATAATACATCTTGGCATACCAAGAAAGATGAGAAATCCTAAATCAAGAAATAGCAGAACTTAAATCTAGAATTTCATAAGTGTATTAGATCAGAGTCCTTTCTCCACCTTAATCCTATTAAAAGCCTAAAACAAAACAAAAAAACCCTTTGAGAAATGCTATTATAAAACAAAAATTGTGACCATGCTACCTTTCTTCCTTGTAACCCCATCACTTTGGGATAAAGTCCAAGACCATCAGAACTGGTGTAGCAGACCCTGCCTAACTCTAAGCAAAAGCTCCAGTCTTATCTCTGACTACAGAGTTCCAAACGATGTGTAATGCATGTATTATCTCCTACAATGTTATGCCTTTGTCCTTTGCCTACAGCAGCTCTCTCCTAAAGTATCATGTGTCCTCCCAAGCCTAACTGCTCACTTCTCAAGACTCACTGAACTCAAGTAACACTTTATCCAGAAAACTTGCTTGACCACATCAGGTTAAATTATGTACCTCTTCTCCATCTTATCAAAATGGCTCACCACACACATCACTCAACACATTTTACTGAAACTATCTTTTTAAGTACCTCTCTCCTTATCAGACTGAAAAGTTACTCCTGAAAGCCTACCCTAGGATGTTAGAACCTGGTTAACTCACCTTAAATTCCTTAGGATCCAGCTCAGTACACATCTTCCTCAACTTATGATGGGGTTATGTCCAGTTAAATGGCTGAAAATGCATTTAATACACCAAACCTATGGAACATCATAGCTTAGCGGAGCCTACCTTAAACACACTCAGAACACTTACATTAGCCTACAGTTGCGCAAAATCATCTAACACAAGCCTATTTTATAATAAAGTGTTGACTATCTCATGTAATTTATTGAATACTGTGAAAGTGAAAACAGAATCACTGTATGGGTACAGAATGGTTCTAAGTATATCGGTTGTTTACCCTTGTGACAGAGTGGCTGACGGGGAGCGGTGGCTGGCTGCTGCTGTCCTGCATTGCAGAGCATCATTTGGCCTCACCAACCAGGAAAAAGATCAAAATTCAAAATAAGGTTTCTACTGAATGTGCATCACTTTTGCACCATTGTAAAGCTGAAAAATGCTAAGTCAAATTAGGTCAGGGACCATCTGTAGATATTAAATGTCTGTTGCATTTAAACTATTTCCCACTGAAAAAAAACCTTGCTTCTTGATTTTCTGTTTATGTACTTTTTCAAGGTAACCTGAAAAGAGAAGAAAGACTTGACCATGATAGAATCACAATTTCATCTAATGAAGCACTAAAAATAGGATATAACTTCCCTACTAGATCTTCTTGAGTCAGCTCTCTTACTTATCTTACCTAAGTTCTATGAATGTCCAAAGAACCCCAAACTTCCCACACTAATCCCCTCCAAATTATACAAGATGGCAGGAAACTAAGTCAGAGGATTTATTTCTTTCATCACTTGGCTCTAGTTCGAAATGTCAAACCCCATTCACAGTTAGCATACTTATTTAAAACTTTTAATACTGCACTTTAGCTAGCAGCCCATGGGTGAAAGCAATGAAAAGGATTTTAACATTATGTTCACAACTAGTTTATACATTAGAATTCAAATAAAGTAAAAACTACACATTTAAAATTAGGCAAAAAGAGGGTTACAGCTACTTGGCAAAGAAGGTGGATTGAACACACAGATCTAATTTTACCCCACCCCCAAACTTACTATATTGTTGTTGCTTTTTCCTTTAAGGCATAATCTCACAAAAACAAGGAGAACTAAAGAGGCAATAAAACCAAATTTTGGAAGCAGGAAAACAAAGGAATTGCTCTTATGAGCATAGATGCAAAAGAAACAGAATGTGGAAATATATATACTGGAAATTGTATACGTGTATATGAACATATATATGTGTGTGTATCTACTGACCAATCAATTGATTGATCAACATATAGATTTAAAATACTCCATAACCTGACTGGGTTTATTTCAAGAGGGCAAGATTTATTTAACATTAGGAAATCGAACAATATAATTCACCACATGAACAGAATAAAGGAGAAAAACCATTTGATTAACATATAGAGAATATACTTGAAAAAATTCGACTTTCATTTATAACAAAACTCTTAGCAAACCAGAAACAAATTCTATTAATTATTGGTAAAGGATTTCAGTACAAGAACTACAGAGCAAAAATCTACCTAATGATGAAAACAAAGTCTTCCCTTTGAGATCAGGAACAAAACATGAATGCTTGTGTTTACTATTCACGTTTCACAGTTTATTAGATATCCTAGCCAGAACAGTAAGGCAAAAAAAAAAAAAAAAAAAAAAAAAAAAAAAAGAAAGAAAGGAAGGCGTAAAGATGGCAACGGAGGAAATAAAACTATCACTTACAAATGATATGATTATGTTCATAGAAAATTCAATGAAACTACTGATTATTAGATAAAGAGTTTAACAAAGCCACTGGATAAAAAATCATCTAAAAAATCTACTTGTAGACATCAGCAAGAAACAATAAAACTGAAAATTACTGCTACATAGAACTAAGAATGGCCAAAATTTTAAAGTCTGAAAATACCATGGGGTAGCTAGGATATCATTTTTTGCCCCTCAACTCCAAATCTACTCTCACTATCTGCCTTGTGATAATGGAGGTTCACGCTGTAAGCACTTCTCTTTTACAGCTGCGTGGTGTTCAGCCCTATCCGTAGAGGATGCCATAGAGTTAACTGTTACTAATTCAGACTGCTGTTTCCTGCCCAACAGTGCTGCTCCACTCTCGCCTCAAGGGAGCGTTTTCTGCTTGCTCAGTGACTTCTAGGCAGAAGGCTGGAAGAGTCTTCTCCAAGAAATCTGACCAATTAATCAAAAAGACCTAAAATACTGACACTTGGGGTTCCCCATTATGAGATCTACTCAGGTGACTCTACAATGAAGTTCACAGTTGACAGGCCCACTCGCACTCAGAGCTTTCAAATAGCTTTTAATAGCTGACTTTTAATCACGAGCAGGTAACCAAAGATGATAAGCCTAGAAAAAGAGCAACTCAAGGAAATAGAAACTACTCAGATGGAAAAAAAGACATATTATTAGTATCTCTGGGGACAAGAGAAAATTTATCAATTAAGTAAACTCTTACAAATGAACATGATAGATAGTATAAGTAAAAAAAACTCAACAGGAAGGCTATTGGGAAAAGCTGATGAAATTTACCAGAAAGTAAAGCTAATAGAAAACCCGGCATAGATGATTAAGAGCAGATTTAGACAACTGATGGAAAACTGTGGGTTGAATGAGTTTTAAGTACACAGAAAACTAAGGAAATGAAAAAGACAACTGTTAACTCTAGGTGGTAACAAAAACTGGGGCAACAAAGGAAAAATAATAATTAACTACATGGCTTATCTCTGCATAGTATACATATATGTTCAAAATAATAATGTAAACACTGAATATTGACATAATCAAAATTACAAGATAACTATCTGGGAAGGATAGGAAGTATACGTGTGTATGGAGTGGGGAAAGGTAGAAGAAACAGCAAATTCCCCATTATCTACAGTGGAAAGTTAACAGATAATGCCTAAACCAAACCAACGAACAAAAGGTAGTATAATTACAAGAGCATGTAATGATAGAAATTATAACACCAAAAGGATCAACTAACAATTAAAAGTAGTTGACCCTGGAGAGGGAGAAAAAGGTGAGAAGGAGGCTAGGACATGCCATTTTGTCTAAAAAGAAAACAAACAAACAACAAAAACCCTTGTAAACCTAACTCTATGTTCATATACAACTTTTATTAAAGTATAACCTTAAAAAAATTAATAGCTTGCCCACATTATAAAAATAAACTAGAAAATATGATTTTAAAAAAAAGATCACATTCACAATAGCAAAGAAAACTTCATACTTAGGAATAAACTCAACAAAAATGTACAAGATGTGGATTAAGAAACTACTGCTACTTAACTGAGGGACCTAAATAAATGTAGATATAAGCAGTGCCTAGACTGTGAACACATCAGTTCTTAACTGGATGGATAAATGTAAACCCAATTATAACTAAAAACTACATTATTCTAAGGATTACCTGGAATAATAAATGCACAGCTTTATCAACAATGTTTCAAAAAATATTTTGCTAAGTGGTAAGCATAGGTTCAGAACTATTATCCAGTGAGATCCCAATGCTAAATGAAGGCATTAAGGGTGATTTTATATTTTCTTAATTTTGCTTATTTGTATTTTCTCTCCTTTTTAAAATCAATGTAGGAGTACTTTTAAAATAAATTATGTTATTTTAATAAAAAAGAAAGGCAGTTAATAGGTTACTGAGTCCAATAGGTCAGACCATATCACACAGATCTACCATATCACATAATCTCAATAGTGAACTAAGTTTCTTTGTTTTGATTCCGTTGATGTCTTTTTATCCATACCATTATAGCAATAATAAGATGGCCAAGAAGGCAAAAGTATATTTAATTAACCAATTTAAGGATGAACAAAAATTCAGTACTATGAGTTCTCCAACAAGGACAGCAGAGAGAAAAATGGAAAGAAAGATACTCCGGTAGGTCAAAAAAGGAGAACTTCCTCAGGATCCATACAGTGTGATATTGAGAGTTTTCTTCCCCTAGGATTGTTTGTTTTAAACCAAATTTATTTTAAGATCTCTGTGAAAAAGTTTATTATTTCCATATACATATGAACTGAGGCAAAGAGCAGTCATGTGACTTGTTTGAAATTATACAATTAAGTCAATGGCTGAACTGTAAACAGAACCTAGGGATACCCAACTGCTAGTCTGATGCTCTAACTAATGGATCATGCTATGTAATAGGACTGTTTCCTTTAATTACAATTTCTTCATTCACCATCAGATTATCAGCCAGAGGCTTTATCATTGGTTTTGCTCTTCTTGTATTCATAGCGTTACTCCAAGAATATGAGATTTACATGATAAAAAATATAAAGACCACTGTTTATGTATCATACCAAATCTGAAAATTCCAACCAGTGTGACGCAGACAGTTCACAAGCCTGCACTTAATGGCATATTTATAGGTAAAACTGCAATTTTAGCATCCATTTTGGGCTGGTCAGTGACCTGGAGAAAATTAGTTTTGTTTTTATAGAATCACTAATGTCAGTGCACTTAAAATCTTACATTAGAGCATTCTATGGTCTCATCAGTCAACAATATTCACAAATATGACCTACATAGAGAAGTCGAAAGGGTAGCAGAGTTTAGAGCATTTGGGATGTTGGGAAGTAGAATAAGATAAAAATCATGACATGCTCTTACATTCTATGCTGAAATCTATAAACAAAATTGACTGGGTAAACAAGTAAGTATCTGAGAAGAGGTGTGCAGTCACTTGTCTTTGAGAAGCACTTTGTGTTTCTTTGGCACATATCACGGCAGCAGTAGTAGCAGCAGCCTTGCCCTTGGTGCTGATTTCTTACTACTCTAAATGCCTCCTCTGAGCCAGAATACACTGGCTGTTGCTGATCATGCTGTGAGACACCTGCACTGGCTACTAGGCTTGTCATGACGCACAAAACCCTACCATCTTCAGCTTGACATTGTGCAAGTTATAATTATTCATCCAAATGAATATGTCAGAGCAGCAGCAGCAGACCTCTCATCAGAGCAAAAGAAAAATACATCAAAACATTATCAACCCAGCAGGAAGACAGGGACCATAAGGAAAATTACCCATTTTTAATATGGATGCCACAAAGCCATGCCTATTATTTTACAAAAAGAAAGCAAAATAAAGATCTTCCAAGTTTAAAGTCCAGAAACCCTGAATCCAAAGAGGAAATGCACAAAACGCAGACAAGGAGTTTTTTAAAATCAATTATCTGAAAGCTATTTACAATCTTTTAAATATAAGTTTGCTATTAGACTACACTAGTAACATTTATTTCGCTTGAGAACCACATCTGTTTAAAAATTGTTTAAAAAGAAAAAAGACGGGAACTCCTATAAGCAGAATTGTGTCCAATAGGTCAATGATAAAAGATACACAGCAAAGAAGTTTGATGTTGCTTCATATTTCCAAAATGTAAACTAACATTGCCAACACTTTTATCATATCTAAAAAGACTCAAGAGTTCACACTTGCTGGCAGTATCACCAAAATGCTTACAATGTACAGCTAGACTCTAACAAGAGGCAAATAGTGTATTTTGAAATTTTTCTGAATTTTAGTGGTTTATGTAAAAGAAAAACTGAAATCACCCCAGACTGCCACAAATGAAGATATATCCAAATTCTGTGAGCATATATAAAATAGGTAAGTGTAAATACAATTCCTATCTCATACTTAAATATGAAAAAAAGTGTAACTTTTATAACAGACTTTAGGAGAATATCTTTTCAGAACAAGATATGGAAGATTTTCTCATTCGATACACAAAAAGCGGAAATCACGAAGCAGAGAATGATAAATGTGACCACACTGAAACGTTAAACTTCTGATTGAAAAAATATATCATATACAAAGTTGAAAAACATGCCACAGGGAGAAGACACTTATATCCCATATAACCAAGAAATAACTAGTATTCAAAATATATAAGAATGCTTATAATAAAACACAAAAATTTAGGCAAAGATAAACACAATAATAATGAGTATCAGTTTTTGATAAGAATTAAGGTCACACTAAAATCAGACTAAGACTTAGAAAGGATTTGGGAAAGTAGGAATTACTATGCATTGCTGGGTAGGAGTATAAAGTTATGCAACCGATTTTAGAAGATAACTTGGCAATATTTTGTAATCTCAAAGAGATGCATTCCCTACAATACAGCATTTTCACCTTTAGGCATAAACCACACTAAAAGTCTCACATGTGTAAAAGGAAACACAGAAGGATGTTCACTGCAGCACTGTTTAAGAAAGAAATTGTGAACCACCATATAAGTAGGGCAATGAATAAATTAACTGATGCATTCATATAATGAAATGATATAAAGCATTTAAAATGATATAAGATCATGGGTAAATCTCAGAAACAATGTTGTATAAGAAAGGTCAGACTGCAAAAATATTATAGAATATGGCATAAACAAATGTAGCAAAAAAGTATGCATGGATAGCATACACACCAATTCCAGACAAGTGGTTTACCTCTAGAAAGGGAAAGAAGGAAAGAAAGAGGAAAGGAGAGAAGCAAAAGAGGGGTAAAGTTTTAGGTCCCAGAACATTTTATTTCTGAGACAGAGAGAGAGATATCTGAAGCAAATGTGACAAAATATTAAACATGTCAAATTTCAGTTGTGGTTAAAATGGTGTCCAAATTTTTATCTGTACTATACTAAGAATTTTAGTATTTCTTTTAATTTAAAAAAAGGATTTATGACATTCCAGTTACTACTAATTAATTCTGTATTCTTAAAACGAATACAAAAATAGAAAACGACGTATGACCCAATTAAATCTAAATCTGAATTTGAATTAATATTATAAACACTTATTCCATACTTATATGTGCAAGGCACTGAGCTGGTGTTAAGTAGGGATAGAAAATTTAGAAGAAATTGCCCTCTAAGATTTTCTAGTGTTAGAGTCACAAACTAGTTTTGCTAAATGGCAGGATAAGGTAAGTGCTAAACAGTCTTTTTGTGGAGATGCAAACTTTTTCACAGATTAAAGTCTGGGGAAAACTTTTATGATTATCTAAATTTAAAAAACTAGGAAACTCATCAAAAACATATTCCCAAGGTTGAACCTTGGGATTTTAATAAATATTAAATTATAATTTAGAGATAGCATATCTGGAAAGAGTAATACGATCTAGGTACAATGTTATATCATGACCTCACATAATACATAAAGATAAAGTTTATAGAGCCAAACAGAAAATGCATATGCAATTTATGTATAATTCCAATTTTTTAAAAAACAATCAAAACAGTATTTCTTATACATTTATAACATATATCAGAATATCAAAAGCAAATCACGGGGTTTTTCCTCCCCTTTATTTTGCTGTGTTTTCTTGATTTCCATTGGAAGGAGGGAGACTTTTGTTTTTAAAGAAGAAAACAAGAAAAATATTTTTTAAATATATATGGTATGATTAAAATTTGACCCTTCACAAGACCATTTAAATCCTGTTAAGCTTTTTTTTTTTTTTTAAACTAACTTCATATACAAGACAATTATTACTTTACTCTATATATTATAATTTAAAAGTATAAATTTTCACTTGAACCTACCAAAACTTCATAACAAAAATAAGGGTAGTCTCTATTTAGAGAACATTTGTAAAACGTCACTAGGAATTTTTGTTTCGCTTTGCATAAGAACAGAAAGTTTCTCTTCATTTTGGTATCAATTTACTTGGTGAGACAAGGACTATGCCTGTCATCATTAGACTGTTCTTTGAATCTAACCACCATTCTGCCAGATCTTTAAAAATCACACATGTGAATGTTGATGATGGAGCTGTTGATAATCATACCATATTTTAGCCACATAACGGTACAATTTACAATGCATTCCTAAATACATTAACTTGTTAAATATCAGCAATGTATTGAGAAATTGACAGGAGTAGAAGAATCTCCTATATTCTTTACTCAAAGTAAGAATGTTCCAAAGCACTTACAAAAACAATATAGTCTAAGTTCAAGGATGAACTAAGGACAAACACTTTAAAACAATAAAAACGGAATAGAAATGGCAGGGTTTATATTTTCAGTCATAACTCATTCTCTGAAAAAGATTCTCTGATATTATGTCTGAAAAATGTCACCCAATTTTTAACCTACTGCTCACTGCTTTTATAAAGAGTTCCTTAGGATTTAAATTTAAAGTAAAATTTCTGTCAATAGAGCTTCTTCAAGTTTAACACTCTCAAAGTCCTGTTTATAAATAAATGCTTAAAGAAAATGGAAAAAAATCACTTGTAATCTACAATGGCCACTTATAAGTAAACAGAACGTGCTTTTTAGCTACTTAAAATAAATTTAAGAATTTACCTGTGGTGTCCAGGAAACAGAAAACGAAACAGGAAAATCCACAATACAATCTGGTGATTCTGCAGGGTACTATAAAAAAGCATAAAGTTAGGTCATTTTTGCTTCAGTGTGACAATTTCACATAAAATATTTTCGAAAAACTGAATATATTAGAAAAAGTATTATAAATGCAAATGTATTATGTATCAATATTTCCATTCTATTATTATAGAGATATTAAGAGCTGATTAACAGTCAAGTTAAGCTCAAAAGGTACAAAGTTTGGTGATTTGGGGGTGCCAAACCAACCGGTTTTGAAAAAAAGAGTAATGAATTAAGTCAGTGTCAGGTCAGCTGCTAATGTGATTTGAGGGGTAAACCACACTGAATCTCAGTTTCTTTATCTTTAAAGTGAGAGATCAAAATGGTTGATATTTAATTTCCTTTCAGTCTAAAATTTAACCTCAAATAGCCTCAGTCACTTGTTAAAAGAGGCAATATTTGTTAAAAGAATCAAGAAATGCACAAAAATGAACACATATAATTATCAATTAAAGAACTACCTTCCACAAAAAAGCATTTAATTTTAGCAGAAGATAAAAAGAAACAATGAAATGTCTCTGGTTTATTAAGGGAAAACAAAATAATAGTTTTAAGAAAAATCTTTTCATGGTTGATAAACAGAAAATTAATTACTCAATAGTTTTATACAAAAAGTAATAGTCATAGGACTAACTAGGTTTCTAAGTTAAGAAAGACAAAAGGTAGTTTTTCTTAAAATCAATTTTGTTATTAGAGAATTGTACTACATGATTTCTCCAAGATTCAGTCTGGATTCTTGAAAGTCACACATAATTTTTAAAGTGCTCATTTCTTTCCAATACAAAACTAAATTTACTAACATGAAAATTAGTTTTAGGGAAACTCCTTTCTCTCATTTGACAAAATGTTTAAAATAAGTTTTAGACTTTCACTTTTTTCAACCTCTTATTTTTAACTACTTTGTTGCATAGCAAAAGGGCACAAAAAATTATCACTATAGTATTTGTCACAAACATCAGCCCATTTGAAATCAATGCTTCGAAAAGAATTAACATTTAGTTACAATGACAGTCTGGTTAAAAATAAACCTATCAATGTATACTCTGACTAATGGTACCTAGCTATGCAGAAGTGATAACACAAAGGTAAATATACAGGAAACCATATAGAAATTTAACAGTGCTCTAATTTAGAGGAAAAAAAGAAAGAAAGGTCTGGCTGGGATTACAGAAGAAGCCCTATTCCAGACAATTCAAACTATTAGATGATGTATGTCAGATTATAACTGCTGCAATCACTGGAAAAACTATTTGTACACTATTTTTTTATAAGGCATGTGATTATCTCAAAGTAAATGCAGGCAGAGATGTTAGCTTTCTCTGGTTTCTAGCGCTGCTAACTAACTTGTGACCTTGGATAAGTCATTTAACTTCTCTGGCTGTTTTATATGTAAAAATGATGGAACTCAACTAAAAGCACTGTAAAATCTCTTCTCCCTCTAAAAAATGTTAATATTCTGCAAAAATAATAATGCACACTTAAAACCTCCTTGGGTCAAAAATGGAATATTTAGGTCACCTTGAGTTGCTGCTATCTATCATCTACTGAGCTGACAATGAACAATATCAACTCTCTAACTTAAACAATCATCAACCCAGTTAAGAGTATGAACTTAATGTTTACTGTATACAGAGTAGATAAACCAAGTAAAGTGTCTTAACTTTGGAAGTCATTAAGTACGTACGGCACATCATGTTAAAAGAGAATATGATCCTACATTCAAATAGGGCTCAGGGTAGTAAATGGCACATATGTACTGATAAAGAAAGAGATCCACAGGGAGTTAAACAAAAAGCAGGTTATAATAAATATAATATGATGCCACATATCTGAGATAACATTCAAATATATATTTTAGGTGTAATTACACAAACATACAAATATGTATATAATAAATGAGACTGATCCATATGTTTGTGGCTTTACTGTCTATTATGAGTTAAATGTATATATATTGTGTTAATTATATTCACTTCCAAGATCAATTCTGTTTATATAATATAATAAATGCTACATAACTGTATTGAACCTAAAAAGCACAAATTTATACACTTCTGGATGATTTAACATGAATTATGCAGTAGCATCCTAGATACTCATTTCTGGAGTTGTTTGTATTGTAGTACTAATTACAACATTGATAACTGAATATTGTAAAATGACTGTCAAAATTCAGATTATTTTTCAACAGTAAGTTATAGGTATATACAAAGCCACTAGAGACTAACTGCCAAAAGCTTCACTTTAGAAATCCAGGTGACAAGAACAACAAAAGCTCCACCTAAAGAAACTAATTGAAAAATAGAGTAATTTATAATTTTTCATTAATATAGTTTTTCAAGTCTCAGTTGAAACAATTCAGTCAAATCAATAACTGTAAGAGAAAATAATTATTATATAATATTAAGTATATATTTTTGTCACAAACAATATTTTTTAGACTCTATAGTATACTTTTCTATGGAAACATTTAACCCAACCCGAACTGTGACTGGACCCCCCCAGCAAAAGAATACATACAAATTGTGGCAGATTACAAAAACGGCCATCAGAGACAGGGTGCCCAGCCTCTGAAACATATCTGTGATTCGTTTTTCAAGTAGTTCTGATCTTGGCCAAAGCTAAGGAAGCCCTAGGCTACTTCTTTTTTAAAGGAAAGACAAAAATTTCATCTCATGGTTTAGGATGAACTGTAAATACTGCATAAAAATACACCTATAAAAATGACAAAATTCAACTGTTTCTCATTGTATTTCTTTTTGATTTATATACTTACTTTTAAGGGGGGATGTCTAGACAAAATTAGTATTGTTTTCTTTGTGGGTTTTTGGAGACAGTGAGGTAGAGTGGCAGAATTGGGAGAGTATGTATTCAAGAATCAAAACAAATGCATTTCTTTACTACGTATCAAAAAATATCAGATAAAAGAAATAGAGGTTTGTGTATTTACAAAAATAAGCGTGTTGTAAGGTTTGTCAAAAAAGAGCCTGACCCTTTAAAATTCAGTTTGGATTAAGATTTTGCATTATGTACTCTTAACACGTAAGTTTTAGCTTTCACTGTTTTTAACTGGCAATCCCAAATATTCCTAAGAAAGAAATGACCACATCTAAAAGACAACTTTAGTCTCTATGAAAACCAAACTAAACGGACAAATAAAGACTCTAATAAATCATACCAACACAAGATTCATTTACTTTCAGCCTGTCTTTTTTTTCTTTTTTTTTTAAAACGCAAATTTTTTTCTTACTAACTCAAATAAAGCTTTCTCTTCTCTCTTGCCAGGGCATCCATAATAGTGCTCACAGCTATCGATGCTGCAAAAACTGACACCTGAAAATATCCTCTAGAGAAATATTAAAAGTGTCACCTTATCTACCTTGAAAAGTTATAAGAAAAAGCAGACAGAATGGACCATACTAGTGGCTACACATCCTCCCTCTCAATACTACCAATAATGTCATTCATCAGAATTAATAATAAAATCTTGTAGGTGTAGTGATAGGCAATGTAGACTTAAATCGTTATCTCTTAGTAGAAAAGATTGCAAAAATGAGGCTTTAAAGAAAAAGAATCGGGACAGGATGTATTTTAAATTTTTCATTTTGGTCTTCATAGCTGCAAACCAACTTTTATCAATGTACAAAATATAAACAAATAAAACTTTGAAGAAAATGACAGAACCCTTGCCACTGGCAGTATATGACTCTGGAAGGATAAAGGCAGATTTCTCCTTGATCTTAAAAAAACACACCTTTAAAAATTAAAAGCGAAAATAAAAACTTTTTCATTTAATAAAAATATTCATGTAACTTATTTTACAAAGAAGATTTCTATCCCACTAATTTTTTCTCAAAACTTATCACATATAAATCTCGAAATTATACATAAACATTCTGTGTGTAAGAAAGAGAATGAGTCATTTCTCAATTTGTCTGATATAGAGGCACTATAAGATACCAACTTTTCTGTGTCACCCAGTACAGCTTTATATATTAATTTTAGCTTTATATATTAATTTTCTCTCATGAAAAGCTTAAATGCCAGGCACATTTTTAAAAAGGACAAACACAACTGATCTTTTCATCACTACAATCTCATGAAAAAGAGTTGATTGATGACTCCTAGGGACAATTAAAAAAAGTCAGATGACCTGGTTTTCTCAAAGTCTAATGTTTCCCCAGTGATTACTAAGTAAATGATTAATAACCTGAACTTGCTTATTCCACTTATTTCTCAAAATTCACAATCTATAATTAAAAACTAAAGATGAAACAGCTATGTTTTGTGCCAATAAAATTAGTGAGTAGTTATTGACCACTAGCCTGTAAGGGCTCTATAAATAGAAGTGTATAACCTTTGCAAAATTTTTAAACAGAGAAGTAAAAAAATTTCAGCCAAGACAACAGAAGAAAGTATGCATATGTGTGTGCCTGTGTTTGAGGGGTCGGGGGAAGTCAGAAATAAGAACAACAAAGGTAATTCACAGTAGGAGTTGAAGACAAAAGACTTTCTTCAGTAGAACTTTACTTGGAATAGTGGACACTTCCAACTCTTTTCTACATAGGATGTTACAAAAATAAC
Source organism: Neophocaena asiaeorientalis asiaeorientalis (assembly GCF_003031525.2). NCBI lineage: Eukaryota > Metazoa > Chordata > Mammalia > Artiodactyla > Phocoenidae > Neophocaena > Neophocaena asiaeorientalis. The sequence continues at coordinate 6,138,882 of NW_020173955.1, read as the reverse complement.
ATTATGGTACTTTGAGGCTGCCAAACCTTATTTGTAGTATTTCTTTACTGTAAAGTCTATATTTTGATCAAATTTGAATTAAAACAGTGACATGAAATTATAGCTAGGCTTTGGGAAACTTAGTGAATAAATTTTTTGAGGCGTTCCCAAATAATTTTTTTATTTGGTCGTGTCGCACAGCATGTGGGATCTTAGTTTCCTGACCAGGGATCGATTCTGCACCCCCTGCTTTGGAAGCACAGAGTCTTAACCATTGGACTGCCAGGGGAAGTCCCCCAAAATAAATTTTAAGTGTCATATATATATTTTTAGAAGCAACCAGCACTCGTTTACATTGAAAACATTGACAGGGTTCATTTCCCAAAGTATTTCCTGGCCACAGTAACAGTTTAACGAAGCACATACCTTCGCCTTCACCTTGACAGTGATGAGATGCTCTCTACCAGAAGCATCTTCGGCTTTTAACTTGATGGTACTAAAGCAAGTATCCACATACACAAGCCTGGTGAGTAGAAGAGAATAAAAAACGATCACAATAGAGAGGGTGGGGCTGGGGGGAGGGTGAGGTTGGAGGATGATAGGATTTGAAATGAAAATATTTGCTATATTCCTATTAATCCATTACAAAAACTAATCAGAGGAATTTGTGTATGCTATCCCATTATGCTGCTATAGATTTACTGCCGTTAATACACCAGCCCAGTGCTTAATGCAGTCATAGATCTCTGGATTATTTACAATGTGTGTCAAGGCTCATGCTGTGGTCAGTGAGCACTATGTTTCGGTTTTCCATCACTGGAACCTTTGGCACACACAGCATGTTCCTGTCAGACTCTACTTATGTACACATTAAACTTCCTGTCAAACTCTTTGATCCATTTCTGTAGTTTCATACAATATGAGACTTTTATGCTTCCTTTATTTGTTTTTCTCCTCAATGAACTTCTCCTTTATTATAAATAATGTTACTGTACAAAAGCCTGGCTAGTATTAGTTCACATACTCAAATTGATCCTCTAAGGAAAATGCTGTATAAGCACAGGTACAGTCTGGTCTCCTAACAATAAATTTTCTTTTTGTGCAATATATAGCTTCTGACACTTAACCTGGGCATGTATTCAAGATGACTAATATTTTAAACACATACCACAAGCACAATTGTTTTGGCTTTAAGTTGCTCTAAATGCATGAATTTTTTACAATGGAAACCAATACCCTTTGAAATATATCATTCTGTAAAAATATGGTCCCTTGAGAAGCATAAGCTACTGCCAAAAAGGTTCAAATTTAGCAGTATATTTACTAGTGAACTGGGCATGTGGATATTTTTTTGACATTTTTACAATACCATTCTCTTGTAACGATAAAAAGTAGCCTAACAGTACTGTACAACTTATCACCCAGACTGATGGTAAAACCTGTTAGGGTTCAAAACTAACATTAGCCTCCTAACCTAGGAGACATTTTTTTAACAACACTATATGCTGTTTAGTCACTGGCCAGATATAATGGTAAAATGGGTCAGTTTCAAGAAGTTCTGGGCAATAAAGTTGTGGAACACTATTTGTAATGAAAAACAGATCTAAATCTGAAGATACATATCTTCAATAATAGAATAAAAAGTAAAACAGAACAATCTTTATCAACAGAAATTTTTTTTTATCATAATCTATAAAAAGTCTAGAGTCTGAGAAAACAAAATTATTCTAGAAATATTTACATAAAAATATCGATGACTCTATATAGTTAATCATTATTTTCTTTCAGCTTTATTTGTAAATGTCTCATATCCCCCTCCCCTCAAAAATTTACAACATGAGACTTTATCACAAGTTTTATCAGTATGACTCTAGGGTTAGATACATGGGCATCTGACTCTTTGAAAACATCAACACTTCAGATTCAAGATGTTGAGATGAGCATATGCATTTATATCCTCTCTCTACTCACACACAGAAAAAAGGAATTTTTAAAAGATATGCATAATCCCACAGTTATAAAAAGCACAAGAAGGAATAGCATCAATCAGAGCAAATTTTCAACAAACTTTATAAAGATGTCAAGTGGTCAAAAGAGCACTGAGTAACGAAAGAGATTAGAGGAGAGAGAAAGAGGGCTCCAGGAGGGAGACAGCTGGCAAAAAAAGAAAGTCTACAGAACAGAGGGTATTACTTATATGCGGGAAGAAATTAAGGAAATTTTTTAAAAATACAAGAAACAAAAATGGGAAGAGAAAATTTTAAACAAAATCATAAACAATAAAGCTATGTTAAAAATGGTAATTGCTCTACCATTAGCTTTTCAGTGAAAAATATTTATGTAGTCATAAAAAGTTAAACTGCTTACTAATTACAATTTTTAGAATTCAGCAATAGACAAAGCTAGCAAACTTAATTATAGTTACAGAAACTAATGTAAATATATTTGATCATTGCAATTTAAAACAGAGACAACAAAAATTGAGAAGGAGAAAGATATGAGGGAAGAAACATTAAATTTTGTAATTGCTAATTTGAGAGTAAGAGATACCATCTTTAATTGAACAGACATGAAAGAAGTTTAAGAAATATTAAAGCAAATAGAAGAATAAAAGAATAGTGATGAAGGGAGAGAGAAGGCAGTATATAAACTAAATCCATTTTTATTACAGTAGTTAATCAGTATGTAATTCTGATCAATCAAGCAACGCTGAATATAGGCATATTTTTTTAGAAATACAGAAGTTACTTGTAAACATGAACATTTCAGAGTGTTTGTCTCAAAGTGTAAGACCAGGGATGGGATATGGTATGGAAAAAGCCTGCTGCTTTTCATTATAAGCCCTAAATAGTTTAGAAGCATGATGAATATATACAGAGAGAGAGAGCAAGAAGGAATAGGGAGAGAGAAGGAAAAACTAAACCACCAACTAGTACTTTTCATACTTCTCATTGCTGTTTGGCATCAACATGTTCAAAATCATTATGGAACATCTATAAAATAAGACAGAAATAAACTAAAGTTCTAGTCTTTTGTTTGCAATCACACAAAGTTTAAGATGTAGAAATAATACATTAGAGAAGAACAGGCTTATGCTCAAAATACTGCCCTGCAGTCAAAAGGATCATAAGGTTAATTTTGTTAAGCTTTAAGACAAAATTCAAACTTTTAAAAATTTATAATTTCAGGTTAATCTAAGCATGGTCATTTAAAATTCAACATTTTACCCATGTTGATTCCTGTCTACTTTGTTTGGGGAAGAAGGAGAAAATTAACTGTGATTATTATCACATTTAGTACATGTGACTGAGAATGGCAAATGTGCTCTAGTATTTATTCTCAGCTTCTTCCTTTTGGTAATAGGATCCCAGCTACTGTAGCACTCCACCTAAACCGCGTTTTAGCTGGGTACACTCTATCCAGCTAGCAATCCTTCCACTGTCCTTGGGTATCAGCGTATCACTAAATTTTGGCCAATGTACTGCAAGCAGAAGTGATATGTGCACCTTTTGGATCATTTATAAGAAAATCATGGCTACCCCTCCCCCAATCCCTCCCATTCTCCTTTCCTGTAGAGTGGAACTTAGGCCAATATGACCCAGCAAAGACCATGCCAACAAGAACAACCTCTTAGTGCAGCTCTGACCGACAGAACTTTCTGCGATGATGGAGGTATTCTATATCTGCACCATCCAAAACAGTAGCCACTCGTCATATGTAGCTACGGAGGACTTAAAATGTAACTAGTATGAATACTAAATCTTTAATTTGAGTTAATTTAAATGTAAGTATCAATAGTCACATGTGGCTAGTAGCTACTATGCTGAACAGTGCAACCAGTGGATGGTTGAAAAGCAAAAGAAACCTGGGCTCTTGGATGACCCTGTGAAACAAAGCCACCAACTCACTCTTGACCACCTGCCTACCTGTGAACTGTTAAATGAGAGACGAATAAAATTCTATTTTGTTTCAAACACTGAGGATTTGGAGTTCTCTTTGTTAACAGCAGCTCAGCCGGTACCTTAACTAGATAATCAATATTTGTATCTATTCACGACAGAAAGGAATATCTTAATGTTTGGTCTACAGAAGAGATATTAAAGGGGAAGAAAACAGCAATAAGCTCTTACAAGTAATATTAAAATCAGTTTGTCTTAAAAAAAAAAGGCAATTTCAAATGTTCTCTTTTATTGGTAAGTTGGATATATCAATTTAAACAACATGAAATAAATAATTTCTACTCATTTATTAAAATAATACATTTGGGCAACTTTCATTATTAGAAAGCTCAAATTTTTGAAAAGTTATAAACACATTTAAAACTTATAAGTTTAGGTATTTACTACTTAGCTAGACATATTCCAAAACTGACTAAGAAATTATAAAAACATAAATATAAAAATCTAAAGAAATAAAACACTATACTTTTTTTTTGCACTTTACTTTGCATTTATCATTTGCTGCATTTCTTTATAAGTTACTGCTTGCAATAACTAAAATGGCACTAAACTTAGAGTTAAGGGTTTTTTTTAATTTTATTTATTTATTTATTGGCTGCATTGGGTCTTCGTTGCTGCACACTGGCTTTCTCTACCTGTGGTGAGCGGGGGCTACTCTTCGTTGTGGGGCGTGGGCTTCTCATTGCGGTGGCTTCTCTTGTTGCGGAGCATGTGGGATCTTCCTGGACCAGGGCTCGAACCCGTGTCCCCGACATTGGCAGGCGGATTCTCAACCACTGCGCCACCAGGGAAGCCCAAGAGTTAAGTTTTTTAAACATTTGAAAGGGATATTAATACTTAAGCTTCAGAGAGGGTTTTGTTGTTGTTCTTAATAGGTGAATGTTATCGGTATAGAAAAACAGAATGAATGTGCTTTATACCTCTTGAAATACTGTACTTACTTTGACCAAAAGCTTAAGTTATACAGTTTTTTTCATTAAATATCTAGATGCATTTATGTACTAATAACATCAAAAGGCAGACTGAAGACCTTCATGTTTTAATAAAGCACCAAAGTTTCCATTTCCACTCTCAACTTTAAGCATTAACTACTTCAAAAAACAACCTCCCTAGTTAACATTTTTCCTCCCTGTGTCTTCTGTACGCCAGTCTATCCTGCCTTCCATTAACTAGATTAATCTTCCTAAATATCTTTTTAATCATATCAACCACTTGCTCAAAAATACTCAGTGAGTCCCCATCACCTGCATATAAAGAATCCTTAGCCTAACAGTCAAGACCTTTCAGTCCGGCCCTAATATTAATCCTCTTACGTGAGCAACTGATCCACTCTGAAGTCCAAAAATGAACTGCACATTTCCATCACTACAAAGTTGCCTCCCCCATTCCTACCCTTTTAAGGCTTTCTATATTCCTCCCAAGCTTTCCCAATATCTACTTCCTCTCAGAACTTCCTAAATTATCCGTAGCGCAAAAGAACTTCACCTTTCTCTAAACTCTCATACTGCTCCTTTTCGTGTTAAGTTTTGCCTCCCAATCAAATAAGCTTTTTTTTTAATAAGCAATATGAAAGTTTTATTTTTCTATGTATGTGTCAATGCTCTATGTATTATATGAACATAAACAAGCTGCTGTCAGACTGGTTCATATTTACTGATTCGCACCTAAGTTTTAAACAACTAAATGCAAATTCTGTTTAACTAGATACTCTAAGCATATTACCAATGTTTAGAAGGACAATTTCTTCACTATCATATAATTTGCATTCAGTGATTTGGATATATGTATGAGGTAAAAGCACTCTATTTATAAAGGTCATTTAGAATGAAATTCATACTTTTAACATCTATACTCTTATGCATTATACAACAAAATTATCATTATGATTATAATTAAATCATAACACTAATTATATGTTGTAAAACTCATATATAGTCGGACCTTTTGGTGAACTAGTATCTCAACAACTTTATATTTACTTTACACAAGGAATTATTTGAGTCACATAACTTATGCTTCTTTTCAACCCTTATTACTAAGCATCATTGGTTGCATTTAAAAAATGAAGAGTATGTGGCTCTGAGAGGTTATGTGACTTGCCCAAGGTCACACAGCTGATAAGCCAGAATTAAAGCCCTTGTCTCATTACTGGAATTAATTTAGTATTAACAAGTATCTCCATTTCTCCCAATATGTTATGTAATTCTTTGAAATGCACTGAGAAATTATAGAGGATATCGCCATCAATGAATTAAGTCCATTTCAAAAATATTGGACTTAATTAAAAATCGAATTTAATACATGTTGACACTCTTTCAGCAGCACAACAAATTTAGTAAAACTCAGCTCTTTCGCAAAATAAATTTAAAAGGCCAAATAGTTTAATTCTACTCACTCTAAGCGATAAATAATACGCTACATTAAAAAGGACAAAACCATCAGGTCACTACCCCCTGTTTGAATCATTTAAGCTCTGAATTATCTAGGACCATGTGATTACTAAAACAAACATAAGATATCCTATAAATAAAGTGACTATGCATTTCTTTTGAACTGGGACACTTTTGAGACTAAAAGTGGCCACGATAAAAAGCATAAGTTAGGACTATCCTAGGTAAAGTGGGATATAAATCAGCCATTCTATAAAGCAAACAAAGCTTTCAACTTCAGGACATTCTTAATACCAAACAGAAAATCCTATTAAACCCCAAGAATTCTGTTTAATTCTTACTGTTTTAATGAGCCATTCTGTAACATAACACAAGCAGAAGTTAATAGAAACCCATCAAGACACTTTTTTGCATCATCCACCTTTCTGAGCCAGTATAACACCCAAAATCATCCACAACTTCATCTTACCCTTAGGACAACTTGCTGTTCTTAGTGTGTTTTTAAAGAAGTTGAAACAAGTATAGAAATTACAATAATAGCAATCAAACTTAAGATCAGCTACTAATTCTCAATGTCATTTCTATTAAAATAAAGGTATATGAATATAGAGGAAAAAGGAAAGATTTCAATCATATTTTAAACATTTCCTTTTTTCTAACTTAATTTTTTATAAAGCTTGATATTATAGAACTGATTAGATATGTCAAGTATGTAATTTAAAAACACAGCAAGGTTTTCCTTACCTTAAAAAAAAAATCCTTCTTTTATTATCAGATTTTACTATTCCACTAACAAATCTACAAGATTATTATTTAGAGTGTAAGTAAAATATAGATATTTTATTTGGTCTAGGAGTCATGAAGATTCTGAAAATCCATTTAATTTGTCATGCAAATCATTATGTGTCATTTTAAGACATTTTAAATTAAGAAGCTAGACAGCTGCTCAGGCATCACCTCACAAAGTAACAATTCTAGCATGGGGACAGCACAGTTCAGTTCTCATCTGTAGTTCTGAGGGTCCTGAAACCCAGTATTATCAGTGTGCCAAGTATACCAGGCCCGATTTAAGAATTAAGTCACAAAAATAAAACTGAAAGGAGATGTTCTTACTTCGCCAGACAGTGCTGGATAAATACGGACAAAATCATACTATTTGGCTTCTCACAATCAATCCATGCAGACAACTTCTCTTCTGCTAACACACTGTTTATTTGTAAAGACTATGAAACTAATGATTAGGTAACAGCAGGTATATTCTAATTCAATCATGCATCCTAGTCACTATAGTTAAACTATGAGCTTTCATAAATCTAAGCAACAGATTTCAAAACTATCATTTCGCACATGGCCAATTTTATCCGTGGTGCGATAGTCACACTTTGAGGCTGAAAACTAATAAAAACTATGTCCAAGTACTTGAGGGAACTTTACTAAAGGCTCCATACCAGAGCTATCCCCACAGCACAACTCCAGGGAGCCATCATTCACGCCAAAGCCTGAGCACTGTTATGCAGCCAGCCTTGGCAATGTACACTCACCTCATATACAAAGCTGGGGATGAAAATATGTATCTTGAAACTTATTCTGAGAATTAAACAAGAACTCTATAAAGTAGCTAGCAGGAACTTAAAAATGGAAGTTCCTATATATAATAATCTAAGGAGGAGACAAACATTTATATTATGATGAATGCTATGGTAGAGGCATTCATATCCTTACCTTTGGCTTTCATCTATTATCTAAGTTAGAGACCTGTTCCTCTTCTCCACTATCAGAACAATGTATATAAAGCAAAGCAATGTCAGTACTTCCTATTTATCTATGAAAACATTTATTCCATAAAATATTTTATATACTTGCACTATTTCTCTTATAACTTTGTTGCTAACAGCTCTCAAAAATCCTATAAGTATATACCATAGTACCTATCTGAGTTAGAATTAAGTACTACTGGGATCCATCTACTTAAATTCTGACTCTTCCACTAGATATAAGTTCCATGAGGAATCTTAAGTCTTGCTTGTGTACCTTCACTGCCTTACATTATAGGCATTCAATAAATAATACGTGGGAAAAAATGAACAATTCAAAAATCTGATATTTGCATACTCAATGCTTCAACTGATTTTCATTACTGGAGTTCTCCCAATAATGTCACATCTGCGTAGAAAACTGCCTCAAACTGACTATATCAAAATAACAGAAATAAAACTAGAAGAACATTTCTTCTTCCCTTTCCAAACCCTTCCTCCATTCCTAACTATCCTCTAAACACTGAGATCTTAACATTTAAGCATCAGAAAATAAGTCAAAATAATTTTTCTCTTTTCTATCACTTTAAATCCAAAGAATGATCAGGTCCATAACATCAACGCCTCAAGAATCTTCATAACTTCAGCAGAATTGTTAAGAGTACATCTCAACTCATTACTTGTCTTCTGTCTCTCCCCTCCATTGTTTTGCTAAATTTTCTAAAAAAGGTTTCATCCATCCCAAATCCTATTCAGGAATGATACCTTATCAAATAAAATGTAATTTCATGAATACGCATTAACCGGTCCTCAATATCACCATAATAGTACATTTAAAATTATATGTAACATCCATTTCTGGCTAAAATGGAGTGCCTTACTGAAGACCAAAACTTCCACTGAGAACAACTAAAGTAGCCTGATGAAAGGGAAAAGAAAAAAAAAAAGTTTGAAGATGTCAAAAAATTGCTAAAGCAACCAGGACTTGAAGGACCAAGGTCCTGAAGAAGGGGGAACAGAGGAGACGTAAGCCAACACTTCAGCCATTTTTCCTTCAGGGTATTTAGCAATTCTGGGCATAGGGCAAGAAAAGGAGGATCTGGGTAAATGGCGCAGGCAGAGAGCTACTAGTAAGTGGCAAACAAAAAACAAAAAAATCAAACCAAAAAACCCAACAACAAAAAAACAAAACAAAAACCCTAACAGCATTTCTGGCAATCTCTTGAGGATAGAGAAATAAAAATAACAGACTTAAAGGGCCAGAATCTGGTGAAAAGGTAGGGTCAGAGACTGCGGCCGTATATTCTGGCAATTTTCCATCAAAACTTTTAATAAACTGCAAGGGATAAGAGGATAAAAAGCCAAGCAGTAAGCCAATGAAAAACAAAGGATAATATTTAGAAATCTCATAATACTGAGGAGAAATTTATTAGAATTTAGAACCCACCAGTGGGAAAAAGTCCCAGTGAACATCCCTAAGCTCTCAGTGGGAACCCTTGGAGGGTTACCGGTCAAAGCAAAGTAAACAAGAGGTATATGAAGCACTGCCCAAAATGAAACCCAGACTCTAATGGGCTAAAGGTAAACTAGCCTAATGAAGACAAAGATTAGAGTTTAGGATCTACCAAGGGAGAAATCCAAATGAGCACACTTGGCTCTTGCTTGAAAGCTCTGGAGGGTTATAGCCTGGGAGAGGGAGAGGAGCAGTAAGAACCCTGCAAAAATGACAACCCACCCTGAACCATTTCAGTCTCTATGGCAACGTGCCCCCACTTTATTTTCCTAGCAAAGAAAAAAGTAAACCCTTTGTAGAAGAAAATATCATCTGGAGCTTCCAAACTTTTTAATACACTATTTCCAACACAACAAATATTATTAGGCATAGCACTGCAGCCTGAATGGCCAAGGGCAAGTACAGAAGAACAGCCAAGACAGTGAAAAAACGTGCATTAACTAGAATGCCTACAATTAAGCCAGTTTCCTCATTTCCCTTTTGCCGTTTTGTATTTTTTGTTGTTTTGGTTTTTTTCCCCCCAAAGAAAAAGCAATCATGTTATTGAGAAGAGACACAGAGATTTAAGGTTTTACATTTTTTTTTTTGTTATACAGTATTCAGTTTTGTATTGATTCAATTGTGAAAATAAAGAAAAACCCTTACTCTCTGCTGTTAAAAAAAGTCTAGGCCTTGGTACTCACCCAACAAAGTTGAAAAATAACGTCCACATGAAAATCCTGCACATAGATGTTTACAGCAGCTTTATTCATAACTGCCAAAATTTGGAAGCAACCAAGATGTCCTTCAGTAGGTGAATAAACTGTGGTTCACCCAGACAATGAACTATTACTCAGTGCTAAAAACAAATGAGCTAATGAGCCATGAAAAGACTGAGGGGAAATTTAAATACGTATTACTAAGTGAAATAAGCCAATCTGAAAAGGCTTCATAATGTATGATTCCAGCCATATGATATTCTGGAAAAGACAAAACTATGCAGACAGTAAAACGAACAGTGGTTGCCAAGGGTCAGGGGAGAGGGAGGGATGAATAGGTAGAGCATAAAGCATTTTTAGGGCAATGAAACTACTTTGTACAATATTATAATGACAGATACACGTCTTTATACATTTGTCCAAAACCATAAAATGTACATCACTAAGAGTAAATCCTAATATAAACTATGGTTTTGGGGTGATAACAATGGTGATAACAATGTGTCAATGTAGGCTCATCTATTGTAACAAATGTACCACTCCGATGGGGGATGCTGATAATGGTGGAGTCTATGCGTGTATTTGGGGGCAGAAAGTACATGGGCAATCTCTGTACCCTTCTAATTTTGCAATGACCCTAAAACCACTCTAAAAAAATTAAGCCTATTAATAAAAATTAATAAAAGCACTAGGAATGCCAAGATCCAGGACTATATGACAGAAAACCACAAGAAAAAAAGAAAAAGAGACTCAAGGGGATCTAGATTATGGGAGTAGGTAGAAAAATTTTAAAACAACCATAAAAAAAAAAAAAACAGAAAAAGATGGAGAATTTCAACAGAGCATTAAAATCTAGTAGAGTTATACTAATATCTAACAAAGTAGACATTAAGGTAAGAAATATTGCTAGATACAAAAAGAAACATTTAATGATGAGGGAAAATCCACAAGGAAGATACAGCAATTATAAATGTGTATGCACTCTAAATTAAAAACAGAACTTCAATATGATCCAGCAATTCCACTTGTGGGTATATGTCCGAAGGAAACAAAATCACAATGTCAAAGAGATATCTGCACACCTGTGTTCACTACAGCATTATTTACAATAGCCAAAACATGGAAACAACCCAAGTATGGGCATTATGCTAAGTGAAATAAGTCAGACAGAAAAAGACAAATACTGTATGATCTCACTTATAATGTGGCATCTAAAAACACACCCTAAAAAACTGAATTCATAGGGCTCCCCTGGTGGCGCAGTGGTTGAGAGTCCGCCTGCCAATGCAGGGGACACGGGTTCGTGCCCCAGTCCAGGAGGATCCCACATGCCGCGGAGCGGCTGGGCCCGTGAGCCACGGCCTCTGAGCCTGCGCGTCTGGAGCCTGTGCTCCGCAACGGGAGAGGCCGTAACAGTGAGAGGCCCGCATACCGCAAAACAAACAAACAAAAAACTGAATTCATAAATACAGAGAAAAGATTGGGGGTTGCCAGAGATGACTGTGGAGAGTGGGTGAAATGAGTGAAAGAGGTCAACAGGCACAAACTTCCGGTTAGAAAATAATTAGTGGGAGTGTAATGTACAGCATGGTGACTACAGCTAATAATATCGAACAGCTGACGTGAACAACATGGCAGTTAGGTGCACCAACCCCCAACACAGTCGAAAATCCACCTATAACTTCACAGTTGACCCTCCATATCTGCAGTTCCACATCCACACATTAAACCAACAGCAGATCGGATAGTACTGTAGTACATTTATTGGAAAAAAATCTGCATATAAGACCCCGTGACGCTCAAGGGTCAGCTGGATTGTATATGTGATAGCTGCTAAGAGAATAAATCTTCAACATTCTCATCACAAGAAAAAAATATGTAACTGTGTACTTATGCATGTTAACTAGACTTCTTGTGGTGATTATTTCATAATACATACATATATTGAATCAGTATGTTGTACATCTGAAACTAATATAATGTTCTGTGTCAATTTTATCTCAATAAACAAACATTAAAGGGAATTCTTTAGTCAGGAGGAAAATTACTCTAGACAGGATAGAAATGCAGTAAGGAAGGAATGAAGAACACTGGGAGAAATAATTGTGTGTGTATAAAAATACTGACTTTAAAAACAACAATGTTTGTCAAATTTAAATATAGAATTAAAATGCATTATAACAACAACACAACAAAGGGGAGAAGATGCATTCAAGAGTTTTAGATCTTCGCAATATAAGAAAATTGGTAAAGATAACAATGTATATTTTGCTATGTGTATGTTGTAATCTCTGAGGTAACCTCTAAAATAATAAAAAAAAATCTAACAAGTTAATAGAAAGAAAAATATAATAAAAATTGTGATTAATTCAAATAAAGGCAGATGAAGAAAAAAACACAAAAACATGAGACAAATATAGAAAACATACAGCAAGATAATAGACATAAAACTAAATATATTGGGTGATGTCAGTGAAAATGGCAGTCAGAAGTTCCTAAAATTCTCCCCTCCATATAATAGCAACAGAAAAACTGTCAGAAAAAAAAGGCAAATATGTGAGGTGATGAATGTTAATTAATACAATTGTGGCAATCCTTTCACAATGTATAGGTATATCAAATCATCACACTTTAAGTATGTAAAAATTTTGTCAATTATATCTCACTAAAACTAAAAGAAAAAAAATAATGTTATATGTTCAGTGAAAATATGGTAACATCTTAATTTACTGTGTACATAAAAATGTTATTTTTTTCCAAATTATATTTAGAATGCTACCTTGTAGGTCAATTTTTTTATGATGATATACCTTTAATTCACAGCCACAATAAGCATCAGATACTCTAACTACATGACACTTTTGACTAAAAACAGTGCAAAATAAATTGCTAAAACTGCACATATCTTAAATTGAAATGCATAAGAGAAAGGCATTTCTAAAACATTTTAAAATGGACATACTTATCCCAACCAAGAGTTCCTATCTCTTCAATAAGGCTTGAGTAGAACTGGGGAGGAGGAGGTAGTACATACAGCTCTTTTTTATTCTTTAAAGCAACTTCCTGTTTAAAAGAAAAAACTTGAATCAGCTTCGGAATGCTACACAATGAATTATTAGTACCTGATTACGAAACACAATTCTGTAATCTTTGCGCCTAACTAAAGTATCCATTATTTTTATGGAAAATCCAGCTGAATGATTCCCCTTCTCATAAAAAAAGACATGAAAAGGGTAAAGGACTGTACTGAAGGTCATGTAAAACTGTCAATTATTACACCATACAAACTTAAGACTCTCATGTTCTCCTAGACTATTATGTCTATCACAGATGAAAAAAATTCACACACACACACACACACAAAACCTCCTCATTCTCAAGCCTTCACTATTTTTCTACTCCTGTTGATATAAAGAAACATGTACCTTTAAAGAAAAGCCTGAACTCTGTATATTGCCTAGACTGATACATTTGCACACCTCTGTGAATCACATTCTTACAAAAACCCTTCATTATCACAATAAATATATACCTGTTAATTTCTTTCACTGACTTACATGCTGTATTACTCCCAGACCAGCTAAGTGTTTTGTCATCTATCTGGCTAGATCACAGCTCCTTTCCCTGCTAAGCCCGCCCATGATATCTTTAAGATGGTTTATGTTCCCCCACACAAAACTAAAATTTACATTTTTACAAGCAATACAAATATCACTAGAGTTGCTGAGGCTGAAAATTACCAGTTATTTCAAAGGTGCTAACCTAGACAAATACCTTATTTGGAAAGTAAAAATAAATGTATCTATACAGATGTTCACATGGTCTGGATTATCAAAAGGTTATTATAAAAAGAAATAATAAAACCAGAAATTAATAAAAACCAATAAAGAAATTAAAAACCAGATATAATAAATAACAAAACCAGATGGGAAGAAGTATAAAAATTATAAATACTTCTGGCAACCCTAATAATAAGTTTAAATTTTTATTTGTTTAAGTATATACTTAGTAGTCCTTATCCTTTTTTTTTTTTAAACAAGGATAGGAGACAATTAAATTGAGGTAACACTAGAAAGAATAGATTTTTACAAAATAGCGTTTCAAAATCAGGACTGTTTACTGAAACTACTTTAATAGAGTTCTAAATCTGCTTTAGGATAAAAACAAGCAAACAAACCAAACTGTGAAAGCAGGTTTGTAAAGCCCAGAACATCAATGTGAATTAGAAGGGAAGCTCCCACAAGACAAAAAGTACACTGCTTTTTTATAAACTAAATACCTAATGCTGTATATAGATAGCCTGGTGGTCCACAGAAATAAATTTGTACTATTAAGATTATCCTGTTACTAATATTACTACTAATGTCAATACTGTTCCTGGACTTATAGATGTAATAGCTATACAGTATTTATTTGCAAATTTTTTTAATTCAAAAATATTAATTACTACTATTCACGTATACTGAAGTTTAAAATAAACTTGGATAATAATAAAAATGTACTTTAATCTAGGTATATGACATTTGTAAACTCTGCCTTCTACCTTGGGTCAGACAAGTTATTCCTATTTGAGAACTGTAACAGAGAAAAGGGCAAAGGCAGAGAAGCAAAGTGTTCTTTGTGGACAAGGAAGCAAAGGTACATAGTAGAAAGAACACAGGCTTTACAAACAGGTTTTAATTCCTAATTTTAAACATTTCCAAGTTTTGAGGCCTTAGGCACTCAGTGACTCAGCCATAAAAAAGGAATAAAATAATTTACCCTGTTGAGTTCTTTTAAAACAACTGTTCAGAGCTTCCCTGGTGGCGCAGTGGTTTAGAGTCTGCCTGCCGATGCAGGGGACGCGGGTTCGTGCCCCGGTCCCGGAAGATCCCACATGCTGCAGAGCGGCTGGGCCCGTGAGCCATGGCCGCTGAGCCTGTGCGTCCAGAGCCTGTGCTCCACAACGGGAGAGGCCACAACAGTGGGAGGTCCACGTACCGCAAAAAAACAACTGTTCATTTATCAGATATGTACAAGCTCCTACTATACGCCTAATTATTACTAGGAAACTCCATGAGAGATTTAACAAAATTTCCTGAAATAAGATCAACACCTACTGATTTCATTTGGGCAACATTCTCAATACTTTCACCAGTATTGAGAAAGTTTATTATATTATTATATTAAATGAATTAAATTATATTAAATGATTATATTAAATGAACCCTATTACTAACAATACAACCCAATAAACTACAAATTCTTACATTTTTAGGTACAGTGCCATAAATGTGCAATAGTATCACCAACTCTGTCCACGATTTCTTCAGAAAGCTGAAGTACAGGATCTCATTTTACTCAGAAATGCAATAACAAATGTACTAAATAGAGTATTGTGAATTGGAGATCAATCTCCAATTATTTTAAACTAATGAGTATTTCTTCAAAATTAAATGACCGATAGAGCTTAAAGTTAGCTTCAGTAGTAATGAGCCACAGTATATACAGTTTTTACTCTGGTTCCCTTACTCCAGGGATCCCCAACCCCCAGGCCGCTGACTGGTCTGAGGCCTGTTAGGAACAGGGCCACACAGCAGGAGGTGATGCACAGCAGGAGGTGAGCGGCGGGGGAAGTGAGCAAGGCTTCATCTTCGGCTCCCCATGGCTCGCATTACCGCCTGAACCATCCCCCCATCTCCCCCACCCCCCCACCCCCCAGCTTCATGGAAAAATTGTCCTCCACAAGACCACTCCCTGGTGCCAAAAAGGTTGGGGATCACTGCCTTTGTCCTATTTGTACAGGTTATCAAAATTATGATAAAAAGACAAAAGGAGGAACTTTTCAAACTTGTTCAATGTCAAGGAGATGTAAACCAAAATACGCTTCACTTCTTCACCTTACATTTTTTAAGGTTATCCTGTTGTGGCCTTTGACGAAATTGATAATGAATGTTGATAATCCTTATTAATTAGGGTTTACAAATTTATTAGTCAAAATTTAAACTTTAGAATCTGATTTTTTTTTATACTCTTTATTTTGATCCCAAACTTTTCACCAAAGCGCCACCTCAGCGGGTTGTTATGAGGATTAAAAAAAGGACTCAAGACGAATCTAGCAAGTAAATAAGCTCTGAATATGTGGCAGCTGCTCCTAACAATAAGAAGGCCTCAAAAAAGAACCACAAAGAAATATCAAACTGCTTTCAGTTGTCAGTAGCTATATATCGGTATTGTAATTTTGTAAAACAAATATAAAGAAATATTTTATAGATATGGGAAAAGCATAAGTAAAACATACAAGTAAAAACATAATAAAATGACTATGTTAATATTCGAAATGAAAATTTTCAGATTAAAAAGAGATATAAGCATAAAGTCAAAGAAGTAAAATCCCTATGCCAAATTTGAAATGAAAATTTTGAAATGAACTCATGATTGTTTTCTTTCTAAAAAGCATTTTTTTCAGGCTTTGTCCACTGAAAAGGCCTAGAATTAATACCAATGAACACTCCAGTTTTGAGACTGTGGCATTCAAATACCATTTCCTACAAAAAAAACCACAGCTCTTCGGAAAAATAGGATGACAATGAAACTGGGGCAAATGGTGTCATAAAGCAAAGCTTGGGTTGTGTTAAAAGAACTCAGGAGCCAACATGAAGGGGCTTACACTGACCAAAAATGGTACAGTTTAAGCACTGAATAATGACTGCAATGGACTAAAGTTAATAAAATATTAAAAAACTCACAGGTTCATAATATTTTAAAAAAGCATTAGTTTCGAGTTGCTAGGCACCAACTGATTATTCTAAAAATTGACTTTTTAAAAAAAGGAAAAAGAAACAAGCATTTATCCTATCTCTCCAGTATAAGCTATGCCACAAATTAACCAAATAACTGATGAAGGGAAATTCTTCTCTGTAAAAGATTTTCAGCTAATAAATATAGATGATGGATTTTTAAAAATCACCTTTTGCAATCCCTAATGAAAGAGTGGATGTAGTCAATGACTGTCATTGGAAGCTAAAATCAGTAGGTGATAGGCTGATGGGAAACTTTATATTAGATGGATCTAAACCTATTGATCAATCTTAACTCCTCTAAACGAGGAACTATCAGACACCATGTACCTCCTGATGCAGGGTGAGAAGTACAGAGCACAAAGTATTCTTACCAGAGCAAATGAACCCAATTCTGTGGAGACCCTTAGATCTAACTGCCAGATTACAAAAAAGGTAGAAGAATATGTTAAAAGACGCCATGAATATCTAACAAACCAAATCCAGAATGCAGGAAATTTTATAGGACACATAATCTGGCTTTTCAATGAGTAGATGGCACGAGAAGAAGAAAAGAAAAATGGTGAGGGGAAGAGGAGACGCTGCTATAGGAAGTAATTAAGAAACTTAAGAGACATATCAACTAAATATAATGTGTGGACTGTGTTTGCCTACTGATACAAACAGAGCAGCTATAAACAATTAGCACTAACTTTATTGGCATTATAACAGCATATTTTAAAACAGACAAAAAAACTCTTTAAGTGTTAGACGTATAATCTGACATATTATGGAGAAATGGATACAACATCCAGGGTTTCTTTTAAAGTGCTCCAGTCCCTTTCTCCTAAAAGAGCAGGGGAAGAAATATGATTGGCAAAACTTTGAAGTTAGGTCATGGGCCCGTGGGTATTTCCTGTAGTCTTCCCTCTTCTGTTAATCAAGTATTTTATGTACAGTTAACTGAATAATCAATTATCATATGTAACTGTATATATGGAATGAAGCCTAACAAATTTTTCAGAAATCTGTAGTTGTATACAAAATTATTTACACATTGCATTATATCTTTATGTGTGACTTTTTAATCTCTCTGTAGATGTGACATTCTCTAACAGACCAGAAGTACATTTTATTTCTTCACCACCTGTGCAAGACTAGTGTCAAGTGTGCCCAGTTTAGGATACAATCAAATTGGTTCTTACACATAGTTCTACTCCTACTCCTTTACTTTCAGAAAAGTACCATCTGTATTTATGCACAGAGTAAAATAAGACATTAATGACTGGGAGTTGAGAAGTTTTAAGTTCTAATCATTTGGTTTTTAAAGGAATTACAAAAACATTCAAGATTTACAGCATATGGTGACAGTGTTAGGAAACAAATTCTTACCAAAACCATCTTCAACTCCACTAAAAAGCTCATTAGATCAGGAGAGTGCTGCATTCTCTAGATCAAAACAACATTTCCAATTAATTTCATGTGTACAATGAATATTCCACGTGCTGAAATGGAAATAAAATCCAAGTCCATGTGAATATGGGGAAAAAAAGTATTAGCTATCTACATCTTAAAAGTATAAGAATTAAAGTATTGGTCATCAACCCTATTATTCCTACCAATTTCATTCTGAAAGAGTAATTAAAGCCCTCAAATCTATTTTGGTGAGATATACTGAATTATGTAAGAATGCCACTTAAAATCTCACACATTCCTCTATTTCTTCAGCACTGACTACTGTCAAGTTTAGCAATCTAGCAAACCACAGCACTACTTACCAAAAAAAAAAGTATGAATGGACTGTTAAGAGGAGCATAAAATATAAAAATCAGGAAATCTATACAATTAAAAGAATCTAGTCAGAGCAATAAATTAACAACTAATCAATAAAACTGCCTATTTTAATTTTTTCCTTTACCTTAATAAAGACTACCTATAATTGTTAATTTTGTCCTTTCACAACTAACCCGTATTAATTCAAAAAGAGTCAATCTTTCAATAAGGTAGAACAGTTACAATAAAATGGCAAAAAGGAAATAACTTCTGAAATATAATGAATTAAAGTGTCATGGCTCCATTTCCTAGAAATCTGATTCTTAAAAGAAAATTATTACAGAATTAAAGAAAGCAAAAAAAATTCTCATTTAAAATTGCTTTCTTAGACAAATCTCTACATCATTTCTCTGCTTGAAATCAAAATGTTATTTTTGTTACTTTTTCTGATGCACTGCACTACCACCACACAGTTCTGAAGTGGATATGTAAATTTCTGTCTTTACATGAGAAAAATAATAATCGAAGATATTTCAACAATACATGAGACATATGATTCACATCTTAACACAGCTTTGTGTGGGCACATGTTTGTGGAACAAGTCTTCGACTTTCCCTTCTTCTATACAATATTTCCCCTGTAGGTTACTAGAGAGGAATAATAAATTATACCAAAGTGTGCAAACTACAGCTCAGAGGCTAAATCCAGCCCAATAGCTGTTTTTGTAAACAGAGTCATAATGAAATGCAACCACACCTATTCATTCACCTCTTGTCGAGGCTGCTTTTGGTGCTACAAGGGCACAGTAGAGTAGTTATGCCGGAGATCTTAAGGGTCCACAAAACCTGAAAAATGTACTATCCAGTTCTTCACAGAAAAAAATTGCTGACCCCCCCAACCCATATTTACTAAAGTTAAAAATGATACAAGGAAAGAATAGTAACATTCAACTGGACTTTGGAATAAAACAAAGACTGAAACTAATAGTGGGTTGTACATGACCAACTGGAGGGCAGGTAGGAGATCAGTAATTGGAACTTTTTCTAGGAATTCTCTTGGCGAATTGGTGGAGAAAAACTGTCATAGAATTTATTATTATTATTAGTCTTCATTAACAGTTTTTCTTCAAGCTATTTAGATATTTCATTAGATTCATTTCTTAAACTTTAGTATACAATATAGTCTCAGTGGATGGGGAAGGGGTGGTGAAGAGAAAACAGAGGGAAATAATTTAAACATCCCCTTAAAAATCTGCTGTAATTATACTGCCAGCAGCGACAGCCTACATTCTACAAATCAAATAGTTTATTTCCTATATTTCTTTGTGGTTCAGTACCGCTTTAAGGGAGAGTAACTGTCATTGTCAGTTTCATAGATAATAACCTGCTTTAAGAGAGAAAGTATAGGAAATCAGGAAAAACACACAACTGAATAAAGCATTAAAAGAAAGGCAGTTCTACTTCCATTTATTTTCCTACAAGAGGCATTTCATTATTTTCAGTTCCTTCAGTAATTGATTAGAGAAACAAACAAAAATCTTTGAAGGAATTTTCAGGTAGAGGAACCTAAACATTAAGAATAACTGAACTGGGATGGAGAGATGGATGGTGGGTGAAGGATGTCAAAAGTACAAACTTACAATTATAAAATTTTTTAAAAATAAAGAATAACTAAATAAATCCTGCCTATATCTCACCTATGCCGCCTTTACATCTACTCTCATTACATATGCATGCATGATCCTAAGTGATTTCCACTTCACCTTTTCTGTTGCTAATCTTGAACTACAACTGCATTTTGCCACAGATATCCTTCAACTCCCAAATGGGTCCTGGGATTTTTTGGTACCACCACTATTCAGGTGGATAGGGTGTATGCATTTGAAGACCCTAAAGTCTCAAGGATGGAAATAAAGTTTCGACACAAATGCTGGCCGGAGATGTGCTGAGGATTCTGAGACAGGAAACGTTTTATATAAAATATGGATCCTTAAAATATTTGCTAGATAGAGGTGAAACCTACAGAATTCAGCAACTACTAAACCAGTTGTAACACTCTGCAAAATAGGTCTTTAAAATAGAGTACATTGAGTAACTTCTTACCCTCGCTTAAAACAAACCTTTTAAAGGACTTACCTGTTGCACTACATGATGATATCCATTAAGAATTGCTTTCAGCTGCCAACTACATAGTAATCTAAAATTTTAATGGAACAACATGGTTTATTCATTGTTCAGAATTAAAAGGAAAAACTTATTTGTATGCTAACTCAAACATGTACATACGTAGAAAAGAATGACAAAGATAATGCTGACAAGTTAATAAAATTTTTATCACGGGTACTGTTGAAAATCATGTCTTCCAACTGTCGGTACTAATTTTATTCAAAATATAAATATCTGCAATCAGCAAACAACATGCAAACAAAACAGTACTTTTTAAAAAAAATTTTAACATATCCAAAGCAAAGTTTTCTTGAATTGGATTCTTCTCCAAGAGAGGTTAAATAAAAACAACAGTTTTGATCATAATAAACAGAACTTGTATTTGCGAAAGCATGTGTAGCAATCTATTCTTCTTTCAATTCCAGATTAAGGACATACTTTTAATTGTGTAAGTAGTGATAAGTTAATGTTCATCTATCTACTGGCTCACCTCAGCTGTACTCTCAATGTTACTAGGTAAGTAACTCTTCTAGGAATTGCTTTTACTTACCTAGAAGTAGAAAGCCCCTCAGAGTTTTCCCAACCATGATCTTTTCACACCATCATGACCCTCCATTCTTGGTCTGCTAACCCTCATTTCCACTGTTATCTCCTATCATAGAGGCAGAGTAGTTCATTCAACAGCCCATGGGAAACCCCTTCATCAAATGTGCTTTCCACCCCTTCCCACCAATTCAATCGCATCAATTCACTAATTATCCCTTTACTGTGGTATCCTTATTTTCTGCTAGTTGTTTTTTTTTCTCCTCTCTATAATATTAACTTGTTCAAGCAAATCTTATTTTTTTAAAAAACCACATAATTATAACTCCTCCTTGACTACACACCCTTCTCTGGCCACTCCTGTTCTTCAAAGTAGTTTATACTGTTTACATTTCCTTTCTACCCACTTACCCACTCCCAAAACCCCAATAAAAGCTGGCTTCAACCACTACATGAAACCTATGCAATCTAACCTGATCCCTTTGCAACAGTCAGCACTGTTAACCATTCCCCTTCTAAGCCTCTCTTTCTTTGGCTTCAGAGACAACTGTTGAAGTTTTCCTGTTACTACTCTGGTCAATCCTTTGTCTTCTTCCAAGGTCCTCTTTATTTACCAGTCCTTTAAACACTGCTCTACCCTCAAGATTCTGTCACTGGCTTTCTCTTCTCACTCTATCCATGCAGGCACTAGAAAGTCTATCCATATTCATGGCCCCAAATCCTATGCCTACTGTGACTTCTACATACGTCTCCATTCCAAGTTTCATGCTCAAGTTCCACACCAAACCACTACTACCTACTAAAAATCTCCTCTTGATATTTAACATCTGATATGTCTTAAAACAACTCCTCTTCTACTTCTCCCATCTGTGATCTCTTCTCTAGCTTAGTGATCCAAGTTAGGAACTTGAAAAGAATCCTCCACTCCTCTTTCTGTCTTACCTGCCAGTTCTAACCAGTCACAAAATCCTGTCAGTTCTACTGTAACTGTCTCTGGATTCTTCCTCCCTTCCTACCCTCAGATATTCTGGAGCAGAAAAGAGATTTTAGGTGCTACCTAAATCCTAAATTTCTAATCTTGTCTCTTGACATTCCTTGAAGGGCTGTCCATACCAACAGCCCATGTTGACACCTAATTTCTATCAGGACCGAACTGGGGGTCTTCCCACGACTGAACATACACATAATTAACATCAGTCAAAAGCTGGAAACAAAGTTTTCTAATTCTTTTGTATTCTCCAAATATTCTCACTTGTTGTTCACTGCTTTAACTAAAAAATAAATAAATCAGAGAATGTGTTACCATTGAAAAACACTTCAACACCAGGGAAAATCATTTACAAAGCACACTGATTTGGAAAAATCAGAAATGCTTCTGGTTAACTGATTAATAAGCATTTTAGGCAGAACTCTGATGACTAGAATCAGCTTATACCAGATTAACAACTGCTCATCCCACCAAGATGCATGTACAGTATATAACAAAACACCACATCACCTTGCATTCCTCAGTTGTAAATCTTTGGGCAGCAATATTTTAAGATGGAAATCTCTTCCCTGTGGGAAACATTAAGAAGGTTCATTCAAAAAAGAAGATTCATTTCATCTTTCACTTAAAGAGAAGTCAAACAGAATCACATAAAAAAGGCAATATTTTCCTTTATTTTCTAAAAGGTATCAACTTTATCCAAATACTTGCTAAAATATAAGCAACAGAATAGTGCATTTGAGGGAAAATAACTCAAAAATGTCTGTCAGAAACTTTGTGATTGTTGGGTAATCAAAACACTAAGATAGGATTTTGTTTTTAAAGAAAAATTTACTCACATAAATAAGAAATACTAAGAAACTGTTAATGTAGACATAAAGAAGAAATTTAAACGTTATTTCTTAGGAAATAAAGAAAAAGGAAATTCCTTCAAATTGCTTTGAATACAGAAGAAAAAATCATAATGTAAAGTAATATATAATAATTATAGGCTTCATATTTGTAATTTTCCAGAGTTCAATAAAGAGAAAATATATTTAAATAATCTAAATACATAGACAGAAATATTTTCATAAATCAGAGTATGTTTAATTCTCCCACACTCGCAGAACTTTAATAAAACCCCTAAAATATTAAGTTATTTTAATTTAAATATTCATTAACTATACATTTGAAAAGACCAAATTTTACTCAAGAATCTTTCCAAGGAAAGGACGACAGTTCTCTGAGAAATATATTCAGTTTTACTTTCTTGAGAAAGTGAATGGGTAAGCAGCTTAAACTTTGTACCTTAAATAGGATAAGACACATGAAGTCTGAGCAAAGGTAAGCAGAAAAAGACAAACAGAAATATAATCTTTTACTCCAACAGTATAAAATGAAAAAGAGTAATAAAATTCTTGAAAAACAATTACCACGAGAATTTTAGCAGTCTCCCTCAAAGCAGTTTCAAAAATAGAGGAACACAATTAAATGTACCCCATAACCTTTACTTTCATGGTAATATTGCAGTTCTGACTTTCATTACATTCAAATGTCCTTTAAAAAAATGAAACAAAATGTACTACTGACCTTTTCAAAAGGTCAAGTAACAATAATTCACTATTTCATTAAAGCGCTAAAAGGTATTATGTAGTAACTTTAACCTAACTTTACAGACATCCCACACATAGGTGTAAGAACAATCTGGAATTCAAAATTTACATGAAAAATAGTAAAACTACTCTACTGACCTGTTATGTGAAAGAATAAAATTCCAAAGTCCCTTATTTGCAAAATCCAACCATTTTAAAAGGGCAAATGCCATGTCACATGCCATAATACTTTTCTGATTCAAGAAAATGTCCCAAATTATCTTTTTTTAGTTAAACCATAGAAAAAATGTTAATTGCTCTCATGAAGCAGATTTTCCAGACTTACAGGGAACAAAAGTACTGACAGTTGCCTAAATCTGAATCTCTCCACGTATCATTCCAAAAAACTATATACATCAAAATTAAGAACAAACAGAACCACAAAAATCCCATGTCTTCGGCAGAATCAGAAGAAAGAGAATACCATAAACTTCAAAATTACCTCTAAGAAGAAAAATTTAAACCACTTTCCAGTGTCTTCCACCCTGGGGCTCCAGTGGTTTCCACCCTGGGGCCCCCACATCAAGTCCTTTTAGAGAGCTAGGGGATTCAGAAAAAAAAAAAAAAATGCATGGAAGACAGAAGAGGGGACTGGACTATATGCAAATAATAATAATAAACACTTCTGGTAAATCAGAGCACTAATTACAGGGAGGGGACTTATTATCAACACAAAAGTCAAGGATCTCATCTTGGATAAGAAATGTAGAAGAAGATGGTAAAAGAGATATCCTTTGGAAACTGGGTGTTAGGAGGGAAAAGTACCAACTATGGTAGACTTAGGATCTTCTGTAACAAAATAAAAACACTCAACTCCTCCTTCAACACTACCCAAAAAACTCATCCATAAAGTAAACTGCACTTTGCAGACAAAAGAGGGTATTCTTGAATGAGGAATTTAATAAACTATTGCAATTGTTCACAGACACAAAGATAATGTCTCCATCAATACTAAGCTACTGGGACTTCCCTGGTGGCACAGTGGTTAAGAATCCACCTGCCACTGCAGGGGACACGGGTTCGATCCTAGTCTGGGAAGATGCCACATGCCGCGGAGCAACTAAGCCCGTGCGTCACAACTACTGAGCCTGCGTTCTAGAGCCCGCGAGCCACAATTACTGAGCCCATGTGCCACAACTCCTGAAACAAAGATAAAAAGGAGTAGAGATTTCTCATACATAATAATGTAAGACAGCGAAGCAACATTGCTAAAGCACTAAAATAAAAACAGTCAACCTAGAACTTTATACCCAGTGAAAGTATCTTTCAAAAGGCCAAATCAACAATTTTTTGAGACAGAAAACAACTGAAAGAATTCATCACTAGCAGACATGCACTACAAGAAATGTTAAAGGAAGAACTTCAGGAAGAAAGTAAATGAAACAAGGTGAAAAATCTGGATATACAAGAGTATCAGAAACAGTAAATATACAGGTAAATATAAAAGACCTTTTTTCTTATTTTTAAAAATCTCTTTAAAGGATAACTGACTGTGCCAAAGCTCGAACAACTTGAGCAACAAATAAAGTAGTATTGGAATATAACTCAAAATGTAAAATATCCATACGTCCATACTGATATGATTGAATTAATGGAGAAATGAATCTACCATACAGAACTCCAGATAAATTAGGTTGACCCTTGAGCAACATGGGTTTGAACTGTGCAGTTTCACTTATACATGGATTTTTTTTTTTTTTTTACAATAATACATACTGTAGTACTATACAATCTGCAGTTGGCTGAATCCACAGATGCAGAACCATGGATACAGAGAGCGGACTGTAAAGTGATATGTCGATTTTCGAGCACATGAGGGTTGGCACCCCAACCCTTGCATTGTTCAAGGGTCAACTGTACATAGGTACCCCACCTGAAAGAGGGGGAGCATAATTCCCCGCTCCTTAGTGAGGGCTGCGCATAGTGACTTCCTTCCAAAGAGTACAGTACGGAAAGGGGGAAAAAAGAGTAACTTCCCAGTAGAGAAACCTGACAAACCCAACTTCAGCCAAGTGATCAAGGTTAATATCAACAGTCATAAATCATATTGACAATGTGTACCCTTAATATGATGTGATGAAATGGTACTTAAACTCTGTGATGTTCCTCTCAAAAACACATAACCCCAGCCTATTCATGAGAAATACATCAGACAAATTCTAGTAGAGTAGTATCCTACAATATACTTGACTAGTATTCCTCAATGAAGCAGGTCATTTCATAATCATAAAGAAGTCAGAGTCAGCAAAAACAAGGAAACCATGACAGCTAAGAGAAGCCTAAAGAGACATAATAACATGGTATCTTGGATGGGAATCCAGAACAGAAAAAAAGTTATTAGGTAAAAGCAAAGGAAATATGAATAAAGTACAGACCTGAGTTAATAATAAGGTACCAGTATTGGTTCATTCATTGTAACAATGTACCATACTAATATGTTAATAATAGGACAAACTGCGTTTGTGTGGGGAAGGAGATGGTACATGGGAACTCTCCTTACCATCTGTTCAATTCTTCTGTAACTCTACACTGTTCTTAAAAAATAAAAGTCTATTAATTAAAAAAAAAAGCTAATCAGCTGCTTAAAAGAGAATTAATACTGTATTGGGAAGGTTATAAGATAAACAGAAATAAAATATATGGCAACAACAGCACAAAACCAGGAGATTAGAAATACAAGTAAACTACTGTAAGATTCTTACACCATAAGGGAAGAGGTATACTTGAAAGTAGATTATGGTAAATTAAAGATGCATATTGTAAACCCTAGAGCAAACACCAGAAAAGAGAGACAAAATATAGCAACTACTTAAGAAAAAAAAAAAAAAGCAGGTAATAAGCTGACAGGAGATAAAACAAAATTATAAAACTCAATTAATGTAAAATGCAGAAAACAGGGAAAATATAAAAAATAAATAATAGAACACATACAAAACAAACAGCTAGATACTAGATTTAAGCCCAACCATATCAACATTCACATTAAATGTAAAGGGTTAATTAAACAACCCCCAAGTAAAAAGCAATGATTATCAGATTGGATAAAAAAGCAAGGCCCAGAAGAAATCCACTTTAAATATGAAGACACAAATAAGCATAAAATAAAGAATGGAATAAGATAAACCATGCCACATTAATCAAAAAAAAAAAAGCTGGAGTCACTACATTAGTATCAAAAAATATAAATGCCAAGATTCCAAAGATTATTACCAAGGATAAAAAGGATCATTTCAGAATCATAAAGGAGTCAGTTCAGCAAGAGTGCTTACAATCCTAAAAGTTTATGTACCTAAAGAACTTCAAAATATATGAAGGAAGAACTGACAGAAATGAAAGTAGAAATTGAAAAAAAAAATTATAAAATAGCCCCCCCTTATCTACAGTCTCACTTTCTGCAGTTTCAGTCATTTGTGGTCAACTGAAAATATTAGATGAAAAATTCCAGAAACAAACAATTTTTAAGTCGTAAATTGGGCATCATTCTGAGTAGTATGATGGAATCTCACGCTGCTACACTCCATCCCACCCAGGATGTGAATCACTCTGTCCAGGGTATCGGCCTGTTAGTCACTTAATAGCTGTCTCGGTTATAAGATCCACTGTCCTACTATCTGAGTGCCTGTATTCAAGTAACTCTTCTTTTAGTTAATAATGACCCCAAAACGCAAGAGTAGTGACACTGGCAATTTAGATATTCCTTTACTGTGCCTAATTTATAAATTGAACTTTATCATAGGTATGAATATATAGGAAAAAACATAGTACATATAGGATTTGGTACTATCCACAGTTTCAGGCATCTACTGGGGCCTTGGAATAATATATCCCCTGCAGATAAAGGGGGACTAATGTAGGTGGAAATTTCAACACCCGCTTTCATTAACTGAACAAATAGACAGAAAATCAGTAAGTATATAGAAAACTTGAATTGTGTTATGAACCAATTTGACCTGACATTTATAGAACACTCTACCCAAGAGCAGCATAATATACATTCTTTTCAAGTATGCACAGAACATTTACCAAAATAGACCATACTCTAGGCCATAAAATAAGTTCCAATAAATTTAAAAGAATTCAAATCATACGAATTATACTGGGACTAAATTATAAATCAATATCAAAAAGATATCTGGAAAATCCTCAAATATTAAGAGATACATTGTTCTTCTAAGTAACCTATAGGTCAAAGAAAATATTAATAAGTATTTTGAACTGTAAAAAAAAAAAAGAAAATATACCAAAATTTGTGTGATACAGCTAAAGCAATGTTTGAAAGAAAACATATAGCACTGAACATCTACATTATAAAAGAAAAAGGTCTCATTATCAATGACCTAATCTTCCACTCAAACAAATTAGGAAATTTAAGATCAGGAATCAATGAAACAGAAACAGAAAATAGAGAAAAATCAATGAAATCAAAGTAGGTTCTCTGAAGAGATCAATAAACTTATAGGTCTCTATCCAGATGCATCAGGGAAAAAAAAGACACAAAATACCAATATCAGGAATGGGCATAGGAGATATCTATAAAATATATTCATAATTTCTTTGATACTTCTACCTTTAAGTGTTGGTGCCTCATCTCCTTTTGAATATGGACTGGATTTGAGACTTGCCTCTAATAAACGGCATAAAACAGAAGTAAATGTGTAACTTTAGAGGCTGGGGGAGAAAAAGCACTGTGCAGCTTTCTGCTTGATCTCTGTTTTATCACTTAGTCAGGGAAAGCTAGCTGCCATACTGTAATGACAGTCAAACAACACTATGGAGGTCCATGTGATGAGGAACTGAGGACTCTAGCAGAAGTAAAAACCTGAGGCCTGAAGTCAATAGCTATGTGAATGAGTAATCTTGGCAGCAAATTTTCCAGCTCTAGTCAAGTCTTTAGATAAGAGACATCCTGGCCAACAGCTTCACTGCAAGTTCAGGAGAAACACTTATCCAGGATTATCCAGCTAAGTCACATCCAAATTCCTGATCCATAAAAAAGGTGAGATAATGAATGTTTGTTGTTTTAAGCCACTAAGGTGTGGAATACAGCAAAAGGTAATCATTACAGATCCTAGAGCCATTAAAAGGATAATAAGAGAATATTAAAAACAACTTTAAAACCAATAAATTCAAAAACTCAGATGAAATGAAAAGTCCTTGAAGAAAACAGACTACCAAAGCTCACTCAAGAGAAAAGAAAGAACCCGATAATAGAGAAAACACTTATTCACACAGATCACTAACAAATAAATAAAATTTAAAATTAAAGGATCAATTAAGTTACAAAGAGTTGAAGTTTTATAAACATCACTGTCTAATCATGATGCAATAAAACTAGAAATGACAAAATTAAAATGAAACAAGACCTTCCATGAGCAAAAATTTTAATCTTCTATTAAATAACTCCCAGGTGCAGGGGAACTACAAATTAAAATTAAGTTCTAAAAAATGATGATAAAACACTACATGTCAGTATTTACAAGACACATTTAAAACAGTGCTGATAGGAAAATGCAAATCGTTAAAAACATA
This sequence comes from Neophocaena asiaeorientalis asiaeorientalis, assembly GCF_003031525.2. NCBI lineage: Eukaryota > Metazoa > Chordata > Mammalia > Artiodactyla > Phocoenidae > Neophocaena > Neophocaena asiaeorientalis. The sequence continues at coordinate 6,109,198 of NW_020173955.1, read as the reverse complement.
TCAATAAAAATGTGCTCTCACTGGCCAAATCTGGGACAATTTAAACATCAAATAGGGAAGTAAGGATTATAATCCATTAGATAAATTATTTTTAAAATCCATGAGCCTGATATAAATGGTAAAGAGAAAGCCACTCTTTATCACAGAATGCCAATTAACAAATATAGAAGAAATGACAGAGTTAGAAAATCATCATTGGCAAACCTCAATTAACTGATTCAAACAAGAGTCAATGGCTGCTACAACAGGGTGGGGGAGGAGGGGGTTTGATGCCTCACAGTAGCTTCCTATAAGTACTTAATAATTACAATAGGAAAATCTGGCAGATGCTACCTTAAACAGGTGATCAGAGATAACATCATCAATAATGACACCTGCTGACATCTCGCTCCCTAAAAAGGATAAAATATTCTTTCTGTGGCATATCTGTCAAAATTGCATAACCTGAATTTAATGATGAAGAAACATCAGACAAATCTAAATTGAGGGACATTCTACCTAATGACCAACATGTACTCAAAAAATGTCAAGTTCATGAAAAACGAAGAAAGACTAAGGAACTATTCCAGATTAAAGAGACACGACAACTAAATGTAATGTGAGATTTTACATCAGATGGTTAGGGGGCTGGGAAGAGGTATAAAAAATGTATAATTGCAACATTAACAAAATGTGAATTTGGACTCCAGATTAGGTAATGGTATTATATGATGATTCAATTTCCTGATTTTGACAATTGTGGTTATGTATGGGTATGTCCTTGTTCTCATGAAATATACACTTAAGTATTCAGGAATAAAGGAACACTGTGTCTGCAACTTAATCTGAAACTGTTCAAGGAAATAATGTGTGTACACATCCACCCACATACACATACTCAGAATAATAAATCAAAAGGGGCAAATGTAAAATGGTGAACCCCCTTAAAGAGTATACTCAAATTCTTCCTACATCCTTGTTATTTTTCTATAAATTTGAAATTATATACAAGACACATTTTTAGACAAAACCAGCTCCACCAAAACAAAACAATGTTAAATAAAATCTTTAGGTTAGGATTTCAACAAGCTGCTTAAAGCAAGTACAAATGAGAATTGTAGCTATAGCCAGGATAAAATAATTTCATCTAATCTGAATTTTGATGGCTACACATATTTTCTAAGAGGCTTTACCAGATACAGACATAAAATACAAAATACTTTCCTTAAAATGCCTAAAATTAGGTACAACATGGTTCTGATAAAAATGGAACTTAGTATCATCTCTTCAATTTTTCTAAATGCTGTGAAACTTTCCAACGAGGTAATTCAAGATCAATACTTCCAATTGGGGAAGGAAAACGTGAATTAACTTTATTCCAGAAGTAACAATGACGTTTAACGTCTACTTTCTGCGAGAGTCACAATGAATCCGAAAACAAATGAAGTCCAAGTCTATGGTCTTTAACCTTTCCTTAATCAGTGTATGAGGATTAGTTCTACACTTAATATTCTTAGGGGTAGGTAAAATTTTCATTTAACATGTGAATTTAATAATTCACTCAATATTTTTGAGAGATTACTATGTGTCTTGAGGAAACTTCAAAACACATGTTAATTCCTAGAATATGGCCCCTATTCTCAAAAAGTAAGTGCGCTGTTCAGGGAGAGGGCACAATGTTGAATGTAATGGCCAGGAAGCAAAGTCTATACTCAAAATTCTCACCTAAGGTAGCTTGATGCAGTGTAGAGAAGGAAAAACCCAGGAGTGGAATCAGATAGCCTGAGTTTAAGGGAGTCCGTTGCGATCATGGACAAGTAACAATCTCTCCACTTTCCCATGCCTTGATTTACTCAACTATAAAACGAGAATAAAGACTTTTTTAAAAAATTTCCTGCCTCCGAGGCCTGAGGATTAAGTGAGATATTGTACTTGGAAATCGCTTTGTAAACTTCAAAGCTCTACACGTGTTTACTATGGGTAATAAACTCCACAAGAGAGGCCACTTGGAATCAGCAAAGTTGATTAATTCGGTTGTCAAGATTTCCTACAAAACATCGCGAACTGATGAGACCCGGTAACCAGGACTTGGCAGAGAGCCAAAATCAGGTTTTCCTCCAAAACGTTCTTTCTGCAAGAAACACGAATATAATGCGGGAGCGCAGACTCCCCTCTGAATGGCCTCCAACCTTCGTGGGGGTGGGGCATGTTAGAATAAAGACAAGCAAAAAACTGACCAATTAAAACAAAAGTTCAAACGTGGGACAGACACAGTTAGGAGCGAGGCAAAACTCTGCGAGTGGCGGGGACGAGGGGGCGTGGCCCGTCCTCTCCCCGCCCGGGCGCGTACGCGGGCCTCCCAGCGTCCTGTTCCGGGCAGCGACCCCGGCCCAGGCGTGGAGGCGACAGCCAGGAGCGGGTTTCCAGCAACGGCCCACGGTTCTCAAACTTCTAGTCTCCTAAGAGTCCTTACTGGCCGCCCCTCTCAATCCCCACAAACTCGAGCCCCTAACCCCTCCGGTCACAGACTTCAGGGCCGGGGCTGCGCCGCCAGAAGGAGGCTCTCCTAGCGAAAGAGCAACACCCGGGCGAGTACCTGAGCTGAAATGAATCCTTCATACACGGTTTTCGCCTGGTTCTGGGGTAGAAGCAGTGGGAACTGGCGCAGCAAGCTCGCTTCCGTCTCCGCCATGGCTCTCGGTCCGCGGAGACGCACCAGCGGCCGCCGGGCCCCGCACATGCGCAGTCCTGCCTGCGCCTAGGGCGTAGAGAGGCGGAAACCCGTGCCATTGGCGGGAAGAAACTTCGAGGCATCCGCGGGCAGAAATGAAGGTCTGAGGCTACTCGGGACACCTGAGCTCAGGGTCAGCCAGAATAGATGCCGCTTGGCGGGAGGCAGAATTGGCGCCAACTGGAGGCAGGAGGAAAGCTTGTTTTTAGGTTCACAGGTCTGACCGAACAAGCTCATACTAGCCTTGATTGTCCCAAGAACCCTTTTGGATATGTATATTAAACCAGACTCAAGTCAACACCAGACTTAGTTCTGCTGCACTGCACTCACAAATATCCAAGGCAAAACAAGAGGGAAAATTGCTGATGGATTTAATGAACCGAAGTTAATTTTTCTTTAACAACACTTCCTGAACATATTTCTAACTGAGGAATGGTAATTATCCATTCCCTTTTACTAAGGGGTGGTTAAATAAAGAACTTAATATTTACTGCACAGTTACTTGATTCCAATCATACTCAGTGCATTACATTTTTGAACCCAAGTATTTGCAAAACATCATTATAAGGGGCTGCAGGCTGTGCAAAAATGAGTAACACATACACCCTACCATTTTTATTGCCCTCAGAATGGGGTTAGACTTCTTGAAGATTCTTTAAGTTTGACAAGAATTATAAGAGTATTCTGGATGCTTAGGGAAAAACAAAAATGTTGCCTCAGTGGTTAAATATAAATTACAATAATGCAGGGCTTCCCTGGTGGCGCAGTGGTTGAGAGTCCACCTGCCGATGCAGGAGACACAGGTTCATGCCCCGGTCCGGGAAGATCCCACATGCTGTGGAGCCTGCGCGTCTGGAGCCTGTGCTCCGCAACGGGAGAGGCCCGCGTACCGCAAAAAAAAAAAAAAAAAAAAAAAAAAAAATTACAATAATGCAGTGGTTTTCAGAATGTGATCCTGGAACCATTAGCATCACCTGGAAACTTTAAGAAAGGCAAGTTTTCACTCATCTGTCTCAGACCAAGGGAATCCCAAATTCTGGGAGTGAGGCCCAACCATCTGTGCTACAACAGCCCTCCAGGTGTTAACGATGCAGGGGCTAAAGTTTGAGAACCTCCTCAGAGGCATGACATACCATCCACTCAATTATGCAATTCATTTATTAAGGATGACAGGCTACGTGTTTTGTGATGGGCATAAAGTCAAGGTTGTACAACAATAGGACCAACACAAAGATTATTAGGACATACAGTCACTGCCCTCAAGGACTTTATAACTTTTCTGCAACTTAAGACATTTGCTGTTTCCAGTATTTCAAACTTCCCACCACCATATTCCCCACGGAACCTCTACCCTTCCTTCAAAGAGCTTCTCAATGGCTAGCTTTTTTGGGAAAACTTTCTTATCTGCTGAAAATTATTGCTCTCCCTAATCACTTGGTACAGTGTTGGTATTCATTAACTATTTACTAAAATAAATACCCACTAGTCCTATAGGCAAATTACAAATAGGTATTACAAGAATTCAGAGGAATGAAGGAATTTTTCACAAGATATTTGAATTGGTTTCCATTTACAATATCATAATAGACTGTATAGCACTATTATAGACTTTATAGGATTTATTTAAATTATAATACAACAGGGCTTCCCTGGTGGCACAGCAGTTGAGAATCTGCCAGGTAGTGCAGGGGACACGGGTTCGAGCCCTGGTCTGGGAGGATCCCACATGCCGCGGAGCAACTGGGCCCGTGAGCCACAACTACTGAGCCTGCGCATCTGAAGCCTGTGCTCTGCAACAGGAGAGGCCGCGATAGTGAGAGGCCCGCGCATCACGATGAAGAGTGGCCCCCGCTTGCCACCACTAGAGAAAGCCCTCGCACAGAAACAAAGACCCAACACAGCAAAAATAAATTAATAAATTAATAAACTCCTACCCCCAACATCTTCTAAAAAAATAATAATAATACAACAACATGTGTAAAGCGCTTCCACGTTTTATTTTATTTAGTCTTGATGGCAGTGTTCTTTAGGTATGTATTTTTTATAATGTCTATTTTGTATGCAATTAAATTGAGATTCAGGGATATTAAATAAGTTGCTCAAGATAGTGACTTAGTGACTTGTACAATGAAGATTAAACTCAAGTCTTCTAAATTTTAGATTCAATAATCTTTCCATTAAATCATGGCAGAGATGGACTTCCCATCATGAAACTCAGAAGGTAATCTAAAGTTGTTAATGACTCATGCTAACAGTGGGGTTTCAAGAATTTGATTTTGATAGTTTGATAATAGATTTACCAAAATAATCTATTTCTTCTGAATATAATCATAACATTTTCTACCTATTTCACATATTGTGAGGAAAGAGGCTAAGAACATTTTGCCCAATAGGTTCCTCAGGAGCTAAAGTTTTTCCATGAAAGCAACCTTGGCAATTTTATATTCCAGCATCCTCATTACATACATTAGGGAAATGAAGTCCAAAAGACTTACTGTCCTAATTTACTACACTGAGCTTTTGGTTAACAGCCTAAATGTCTTTGGCTTCCTGATATCATATATTCAAAAAGGACTTTCTGGACTTATAAGCTTCCAGAGACTTCCTAAATATCAGTTGAGTCTTCCATGAATAAACATGCACCCTTGTCCAGACAAGCCATCTTTATTACACTCACTACCCCTACCATCGATACACTGGACTGTGTAGTTAACAGCCAAACAGTTGGTTTCTTGCCTCTGAATCCTCATAACTAACTTAAAGATTTAGAAATTTTCACAAAATTTATTGCTAGATATCATCTTGGTCCCTAAGGAAAAGATATTCAAATTCAACTACTGATTCATGGTAGTTGAATTTGTAATTGAGCATTCCACATTGATAAAGTCTGTAATAAGGAAGCCAACCATCAAAGAGCAAGGAGAGATATCATATAAGGTCTTCTTAATTCAATGAGTCAATCATTCTCCTCAGATGTTCAAGACTGAGTGATGGATCTCACTGTCATCAACTCATATGTGGTATGCTGGGACCACTGTTTACATGTAGCCCAGTCTAAGACAGCCACTCTCAAATTCACAGAGAATACTCAATATGTTTAAAACTCAGAAAGCCAATGAACTGTTACCACCATCAGCATTGTTTTAATTTTGGAATTACTCTGACAGACCCTCACAAAAGTTCAAGCTCTTCAAGGCATCCTTGGCATGACTTATTTTATATATTCTGCTGCAAAAATTAGTAGTATTTAAATGCTAATTCTTAAGGGAGAACTATACGTTCTAACATGGAAAAAATCTCAAAACATTTTCATGAATGAAAAACACAAGTTCCAGAATGGTATGTTTACTAATATACCATTTATGTTTAAATAAAGAAATAAACTTTAAATATTGTAAACGGAAAATAAACTACTAGCAGTAGTTACTTTTGGGGTGGAAGATAGGAGACAAGGAATGGGGGTAATGGCCTGAGGAGACTTTCACCTTATCTGTTATGTTAAAAAAAAAATTTAAGGAGATTATTAGCCTTAAAATTTTAAATACTTATACCATTCCAATTAGCATCTATCACTATGTTATTGCCTAAATTTTCAGCTTTGTCCCAGGTGTTTCTTCTCCCAGTTCCCATCAGTATGGAAGAAAATAGGAGGCCAGGCATTAACATTAATGAGAATAATAAGGGAAAGGTTGCTTGAGAGTATTGAAAAAATATGGAAAGAATGTTGGGAAATGCCAACATTAAGGAATAATGGAGTAGAAACAGCCATTTAAGAGTCCTCTAGGTTGATGGCAAAGATGGTGGAGTAGAAAGATCCTGAGATCATATCCTCCCGTGGGCACACAAATATTACAACTATTTACAGAGCAATTATCTATAAGAACAATGTGAAGACTAGCAGAAAAGATTTTCCACAACTAAAGTTGTAAAGAAGGAACCACAATAAGACAAGTAGGAGGGATATATCCATGTGTCAGTACACACACTCCTGAGTAGATATCAACCACAAATGGAAAGATAATCACAAATGCAGAGGTTCTCTGCAAGGAACAAGGGGTCCAAGCCCCACATTGAGCTCCCCAGCCCAGGGGTCCTGCACTGGGAAGATGAAACCCCAGAACATCTGGCATTGAAAGCCAGCAGGGCATGCATATTAAAGCGCCAGAGGCGTGTAGGAAACAGAGACTCTGCTCTTAAAGGGTGCACACAAAATCTCACATGCTCTAAGTTCCCACACAGAGACAGTAATTTGAAAGAATCCTGGTCAGACCCATTTGCTAACCTTGGAGAGCCTCTCAGAGAGGCAAGAGGCAACTGGGACTTGCTCTGGGGACAATGATGCTGGTGGCAGCCATTTGGGGGAACACGTTCTACCACAAGGATGCTGGTGTTGGCAAGCACCACCTTGGAGTCCTCCCTCTAGCCTGTTAGTGCAGGAGCTTATGCATCCACCAGTGGGCCAGCACCAGTCCTCACACCCCCTGGGCCAAGCAGTTCGCAGTGTAGAGACCCAGCCCTGACCACCTGTGGGCCAGCAGCTACCACACAAGGCAGGTACTGGCAGCCAAGCAGGCCTAAGCCCAGCCCTGCTTACCATTGTGCCCACGGTAGTCATCCCCATCACAACAGAGGGGTCCACACAGCCCACATAGGGGGCACCTCTGGAACATGTAGCTCTGGTAAACAGAGGGGAGTGAGATTTTGGGCCCCATAAAACATCTCTGACATAAGTCCATTTCTCCAAGAGCAGGAGAAATAAACACAGAAATTTGGGTAAAATGAGGAGAGATAGGAATATGTTTCAAACAAAGAAATAAGACAAAACCTCCGAAGAAGAACTAAGTGAAGTGGAGATAAGCAATCTACCCAATAAGTTCAAGGGAATGATTATAAAGATGCTCAATGAACTGGGGAGAAGATTAAACAAAAAGTTAGAAAATATAAAGAGGAACTAAACAGAGCTGAAGAATATAGCAGCTGAAATTTTAAAATACACTAGAAGGACTCAACAGTAGATTAGATGATACAAAGGAATGGATCAGTCAGTGAACTAGAAGATAGAGTGGTGGAAATCACCCCAGCTGAACAGAGAAAAGAAAAAAAGAATTAAAAAAAATGAGTATAGGGCTTCCCTGGTGGCGCAGTGGTTGAGTCCACCTGCCAATGCAGGGGACACGGATTCGTGCCCTGGTCCGGGAAGATCCCACGTGCCACGGAGCAGCTGGTCCCGTGAGCCATGGCCACTGAGCCTGTGCGTCCAGAGCCTGTGCTCCACAATGGGAGAGGCCACGACAGTGAGAGGTCCGCGTACCGCAAAAAAAAAAAAAAAAGGAGTATAGTTTAAGAGACCTCTGGGATTGTTGCAATCTATAGATTCAATGCAATCCCTATCAAATATACCAATGGCATTTTTCACAGAACTAGAACAAATAATTTTAAAATTTGTATGGAAACATAAAAGACCCTGAATAGCCAAAACAATCTTGAGAAAGAAGAACAAATCTGGAGGTATAATGCTCCCTGATTTCAAACTGTACTACAAAGCTACAGTAATCAAAACAGTATAGTGCTGGCACAAGACAGACACATAGATCAATGGAACAGAATAGACAGCCTGAAATAAACTCACACACATATGGTCAATTAATCCATGACAAAGGAGGCAAGAAAATGCAGTGGGGAAAAGACAGCCTCTTCAATAAATGGTGTTGGGAAAACTAGACAGTTACATGAAAAAGTATCAAACTGTACTACTCTCTCACACCATGCACAGAAATAAATTCAAAATGGTTTAAAGACTTAAATGTGAGACCTGAAGCTATAAAACTCCTAGAGGAAAATACAAACTCTTTGACACTGGTCTTAGCAACATTTTTTTGATATGTCTCCTCAGGCAAGGGAAACAAAAGCAAAAATAAACAAATGGGACTACATCAAACTAAAAAGGTTTTGCACAGTAAAAAACGCTATCAACAAAATTATTAGGCCACCCAGTGAATGGGAGAAGGTATTTGCAAACAATACAACAAATAAGGGCTTAACATCCAAAATATACAAAGAACTCATACAACTCAACATCAAAAAAGCAAACAACCCAATTAAAAAATGGGCAGAGGACCTGAACTGACCTTTTCCCAAAGAAAACAAACAGATGGCCAACAGACCATGAAATAATACTCAATATCGCTAATCATCAGGGAAATGCATATCAAGATTACAATGAGGTATCACCTCACATCTGTCAGAATGGCTATTATAAAAAGGACAGCAAATAACAATTGTTGATGAGGATGTGGAGAAAAGGGTACCCTGGTGCACTCTTAGTAGGAAAGTAAATTGGCATAGCCACTACGGAAAGCAGAATGGAGAAACAGAATTTTTAAATTAAAAAATTTTTAATTTAAAAACAGAATTTTTAAAATTAAAAATATAACTACCATACGATTTAGCAGTTCCACTACTAGGTATTCCCCACCCTCCCACACACACACACACAAAACCCAAAACACTAATTTGAAAAGATACATGCATCACTATGTTCACTATTGTTTATAATAGTTAAGATATGGAAGCAACTTAAGTGTCCATTGATAGATGAACGGATAAAGAAGATGTATATATACACAATGGAATCTTATCCAGTCATAAAAAACAATGAAATCTTGCCATCTGTAACAACATGGAAGGACCTTGAGGGTATTATTCTAAGTGAAATAAGTTAGAGAATGACAAATACCATATGATTCATGTGTGAAATCTAAAAAGCAACAATAAAGAAACAGAAAGAAACTTACAGATACAGAGAAGAAACTGCTGGTTGCCAGAGGGGAGGAGTGTGGGGAAATTGATGAAATCGGTGAAGGGGATTAAGAGGTACAAATTCCAGTCATGAAATAAATAAGTTATGGGGATGTAATGTATAGCATAGGGATTATAGTCAACAATATTGTAATAACTTTGTGTGGGTAGAGATGGTTGCTAGACATTGTGGTGATCATTTCATAATGTATAAATGTCGAGCCACTGTGTTATACACCTGAAACTAATATAATATTGTGTGTCAACTATACTTTATTAAAATAAAAAGGAAACTGGAAAAAATATAAACTTCAGCTTAACGAATTAAAAAAAAAAAGACTAAGGCATGGTCAGCAGTCTGGAATGCTACACAAAGACTGAAGAAGTTGAGAATTATGGGGAGGCCTTTGGATTAGAAAAAGTACTGATAAACTTTAAAGAGCAGTTTGCTCTCGCCTATTTTTCTATCCAAACATGCGGAAGCAGTTCATAAATGGTGATGTAGTGAATAATTTTGGCATTGCTTTTAAGTGTAAAGCTTTGAGAAGACCATGTTCATGATAAATAAACCATAAAGACTTCATTATGTGACCAGAGTTTGGTAGGTGATATACGGCAGGGATATCCTAGCTCCTACAACCCTATCCGAACTCTCTGGAAGCAAATTCCCTTGTTAGGTAGGTTTGCCCAATAAGGAGTCTAGATCCATGGACGGTCCAGAATAATAATTTCCACTTCAATCCAGGCAGTAAAGTTGAGGAGCAATGACACAACCCAACCTCAGGTCAAAAAAGGAGCATTGAAGGGCTAAATCTGCTAAAAGTGTTAATGGGTTACAGGGGTGGGATAGAATCAGGAAAAAATTTATGAGGTCATCATCTAAAGAAGGATTATTCAAATGGATTATTCAAAAAAAGTCTCTGAAGACTCCTGAATTCCTGTGAAAAAAGGAGAATCCAGGTTGTTAGACAACCCTCTTCTTCAGCAAAGTACAATGAGAGCCTCTTCTTTGGAAACATTTTCCCCACACCAAAGCCACTGATAGAGAGATTAACAGCTCATATATTTTGGTGAACAACTGGAAGAAATGTCCTCAAATAGCGAACACCTAACAAAGATTGCAACTCAGGTAATGAGTGTTGCAGTTAAGGCTGGGAGAATAGATGAAACTACTCACAGCGGGTGCAAACTTAGGCCACAGAGTCGAGGCTGTGGAAGGAAGAGACTAATAAATACATAGGGCTAGGAAAGCGTAGTTGTTAAGAGGAGAATGAAGGGTGCAGAAAGAAAACCTGAAGGGAAAAATGACTGTTTATTTCAAATTTGACCTACAGCTAGTCAACCCCATTTACCCTAAGAAACTGAAAGGAAAGCAATAGAAAAGTGCATACACAGAGAAGATAAAAAAGCTCTCACTTTTATTCTGGAAAACTGAAGCTGAGGAATAAAAGCAGGTGAGAGAGAACAGTTGTAATCTTACCAGTTCTCAATTATGGGTTTCTGATCCTGCTTTGAACCATCATAATCACGTTAAACTATTATAATACACAGGTGTCCAGGTTGTATCCTCGACTAGTGTTTCTTAAAGTGTGGTCCTTGGACCAGCAGCATTGGCATCACCTGGGAACATGTCGCCCCAGACCTGCCCGAATCTCTTAATTTGGGGAGACGAGCTCAACAATCCATGTTTTAACAAGCATATGATTAACAAGTCTATGTTTTAACAAGGGATTCTGATACAAGCTAAAGTTTGAAACCGTTACCTTAGACTTAGTAAGTCTACATTTTTACATGTGATTCCATTGTGCAGCCAGTTGAAGTCACTGAACTAATAAAATGGATAATTGTTCAGACAGATGTTTTACAGTTCCAGGCTCAGTTAGCTGGCCACATATTTAAGGCTCAGAGGATATTAGCTAAAGGAATAAACATAGTTTATTAGTGTCAAGCCTATATTTAAATGACCCTCAATACAGAGATCATTTTAATTATAAAAAGAGAAATATATATTTTTAAAGCTGAAAGATTAATCCCAATTGGGTCTGATACTAGGGAGCTGAAATTTTCTTGCCTTTTCTGTCATAGTCCCAAGATCATTGCTGGAGCTCTAGCCATCGTCAGATGGAAGGGCAATGATAGCTTTCCCAGAGGCTCATTTGAACAAGTCTTATGTCAGATTGGCCATGCCATATGCAAAAGGTCTGGGAAATGTAGTTTTTCGGCTAAATACATTGCCTAGAATTCTGTTAGAATAAAGAAGAGAATGGTTGAGATGGGCCATTTTCCATTTCTGCATCATTGTGAACCCTCATCCCCCAACAACAAAAAAGATTTGAACCTTATTGGTATCGCATTATTAATGAAATGCATACTTTATATGACAAAATTTCAGACTAAAGATCTATTATAAATGTGTGTACTTCCAAAGATATAATAGTATGTTTCCCTGTATCTTCTATTTTTTCATGATAATATTTCCTTTCAAAGAATACTAAAATTAATTTATATTTTATTGGCTAACTGAATATTATCTATAAAAGTATTAAGGATTAGAAATCAGATGAATAGGTAACATTTTAAGAAGGAATAAAGAACCTGTTTCGCATTTTGGAAATTTGTGTGTGATTTATATAGTAATGAGATATGCTACAAATAGAATGAGGAAGCCATGAAGTTATAAGTATATTTTCCATCAGAAAATGTCTTTCAGCTTTGAAAAATAAATCATATATGGTGTGGTTTATGCCATTCCTTTAAAGAATCCTTTGCTGATAGGATAGAATTTATTAAAATTGTAATTTGGTTTCTATTTAATGTTGCTTGTTTTATCAATAGACAAAGCAAGTAAAATAACATGAATTGTCTATAATGTGAACATAGCTGATTTTATAAAATTTTGAGAAATAACTAAATAAAAATAAATTAAAATCACTCTAAAATTCAGAAGTGATTTTATACATTTCATTTCAAAATAAAACCATTTCAAATATCTTAATAAGAAAGAGTAACACTCTTTATTCTTCAAAATCTTAATTATATAACATCAATGTTAGCAGGTCTATGGGAAAACAGATATAATCATCCATTGCTGTTAGTTATGTGTAATTTGTAAAATGTTTCTAAAAAGCCATCTACTTATACGTAGCAGGAACCATAAAAGTTATTTTCTTTTGAGAAAGTACCACTTATGGGAGTATATCCCAAAAAGTAATTTTAAAAAGTTTATAGAACCAAGAGATGACCTAATGTCCAGTAAGTTGGAAATAGTCGTTATATAACATGATAAAATGTCTAAAAGCCATTAAAATTACAGAGATACGTATGTATGTCTGTATAAAATATTGGTATATAAAAAGTGTATATGAAATCCCAGTATATGAAAAGAGCAAATCAATGTCAAGAGAAAGAGAAGAAACTTGCATAATTAGTCAATATTTTAAAGGTAAAGCATTCTTTATTTTCCTTTGTAAAGCCAGTTACTTAACAGTACCACGAATTTTTAAAAAGAAGGCATTAACAAAGATTTTTATAAAAGTAAATGCTGTCAGATTTAAAATCATCTATTGAGTTGGAGGAAACTCAGTATAATGAAAAGAGAGTCAAGAAACTTCAGTTCAAATGCTTGACTTTGTATAAGTCACCTAATGATCTCTAAGGTCCTTTGCAATTCTAAAAGTAGATATGTAAGAAATTTTGGGTTCAAAAACAAAAACTACACACAATTAAGTTTGGATTATCTGAATAATAAACCTGAAATAAACTTACTTTGAAAATCTTATTCATATTGTCAGTTATCTCCCTAATAAGAATGTTTGTGAAATCTAAAGTGGAATATTGAAATTGGACGTTTTTACTGTTTTGTCAACAATTAGGAAGTTAATTTTGTATACTTTTAGGTAGACAATAAATGCTTTCAGGAAATGATGGAAAGTTATGAACCAATTATCGCAGCAGGAGATGAAGTTCGTGTTCAGTCTATGGTGAACAGCAACAAAGAGTTGTAGCAAAACATCTTTACATAAGTATTATTTTGCTTGATGAATTAAGAATTCCCCATATCCTTAAGATGTTCATGTTCAAATTATGCGCTATAAACCTTATCAATCCAGATGTAGATAATCGCCCTTCTGTAGGTGTTTATCATTCAGAAATGATTATATAGCATCATTCCAAAATTCAAGGTAATTTTATATACACATATATAGCTATTTCAAAATGACAAAAACATTTTAAGTAACTATAGAAAATTGCAGGACTTTAAAAATATATTTCAATATCTTCTTAAGTATATAAAATTGTTTCTTGTAAAATAGTTATAATCTTCAAATAGTCTATCTGAGGAAGATTCATTTTAATCTCATTTTCCTTTATAGCCTAAAAAAGGTACAAAGGAAAAGACACTGAAAGGAAAGAGGCACAAAGGAAAAGGTGTCATATGTCGAGGTTGGCTAGTCAAAGTTTTATAGCTGGGACTTCATTTGAAAACCTGACTGACAAAGATAAAAGGTGAAATCATACAAGTTTGTAAGACTCTTTAGAGTATTATTCACTAGACTTATACATTAATATAAATATATTTATAGTTTTGTACTAGTATGTTTCATATAAATTGTAATAGTGTAAAAGTATTTTCTATATTTAAAATTTGTTCAATTCTTTGAAAAAGAGTATCTTCCCTCACCGTAGTATACATGATTTGGTAGGAGTCACAACCTAAATTTTACTCTCTTCCTCAACTGTCCTGAGACTCTGAAAAATAGATGTAAACTCAGAAGAATATAAAAATTGAATCGTCTCCTTGGATAAGCAAACAAGTTCATCCAACAAAGGTAAAGCCCCACAGATAACCCCTCTGCCAAATAGTCTTAGCTATGCTTTACTTAATTAAATTTCAACTAACCTCATTTTAGTCAAATACAACTTCATATACTGTATAGGACATATTGAGCTAAAACCCATAGTCCTTAGGCCATCTAATGAAGCCATACCCGTGTGAGATGTGACTATAGGTGAAAATGGATAAAAATGAACCTGTAGAGCCAGAGGCCACAGAGAACAATGGGATTCTTCATGAAAAGCAGAATCAAAACCCAATCAAGAAATGTCTTCTGCTGCCAGGGTAGGGCTCCTTACAGTACCTACCCTGCAAGATTTCCTAACCTTTACGAACACAGTAACTGATCTTATTTTCTACTTCCTTTCCCAAATGGGTAAACTTATTATATTTATCCTGTCCGGGCTCCACCATTGTAGTGTGTGTGTGTGTGTGTGTGTGTGTGTGTGTGGGTGTGGGTGTGTGTGTGTGTGTGGGTGTGGGTGTGTGTGTGTGTGTGGGTGTGGGTGTGTGTGTGTGTGTGGGTGTGGGTGTGTGTGTGTGTGTGTGTGTGTGTGTGTGTTGAGGTGGGAAGGGGTGGTGACAGTGACCAGAGGAATCTAAATCCAGATTCTAAGAGAGAGGATGTGTACCACTGAGAAATCCTGGAATTTGAGGCCAGTGCAATGACAGATGAAACTTTGGCTTGTCCACTTGGGGGAGGTGGTGAGTATGTTTTTTGTTTGAGAAGAAGAAGGATATTTGACGATCAGAAGGGCAAAGTACAGTAGAGACTACTATGTGTGCTCAGCAAACCCATTTCCTCTTTCTCCTGAGTCTATAACTATACATTTCCAGCCTCTTTTGCTGTTTGATGTGGCCAAGTGACTAAGTTGTAGTCAATGGAACCTTCAATGCATGATCCAACATTCTCTTTTCCTGTCCACTGGCTTGAATCAAAGGATTCTGAAGCCCTCAGGAATGATGGAGGCATGAGGTAGAAATAAGCTGTGTCTGAAATGTCTTCCAATTGACTTCATATGGAAGAGAAATAAACTTTATTATAGTTAAGGCACTGAAATTGTGGGGCTCATTTGTTACACTAGCATGTAGCATGCATTATTCTAACTAATACAGCGGGTAGCAAATTGCTATGGTATTTAGATTTCATTTCATCATTTAAAAGAGTGAAGTAAAAGCTTTATTGTAGAAAGTCCAATATTTACAATATACCAAATTTTATCCTTTGGAACTAATTAAACTTAAAATGAAAAATTTTAGATGTCAACAGAAATCTGTGCAATTAAAATTTTTAATCTGGGGGATAGTTGAGTTGAAAATATGAAGACCACTTCTCTGAGGCTCCACTATTATTCTTCACTGTACATCTGTGATAAAGCCCAGGTGATACTATGCAGGTTAAGAATATGCACATAAACACATTCAACAAATCTGAAACATCTACCCTGGGATAAACAATTATAACTCATTTTATCTATTTATCAAAGTTTTTTTTCTGCCGAACTTCTGTTTGCAGACATTTTATCAGCTTCTTCTTACTGAGGAGTAATAAAATTGAATACCTTTAAGAATAGCTGGTACTACAGACTAGGAACAAATCCATACTGAATTTCAATAACATTTTATTGTACATAAATGTGTTCTTACCTTTCTTTCTCTTATTTCTAAGGCCAATAATTCTGGATATTTAAAAATATCAGAAGGAAAGAAAGTCATTAAAAAGTGAAAAGTTTTTCAAGAGTTAAGTTTTTAAGCTTTGGGGGAAAAAATAAATTTTAAACCAACTTTTTAAGTCTTTCAAATAGCAGTTACAATGTATGATTCCAATGGACAAAAATGTCAGCATATTTTCACTGTGTAAGAAGTCTGGAAAAAGACTTTGTGTCAAAATTAAATTAATTTTTCTCATGATATAATCAAACAAATTTCCATGTGCCTTGCTGTATTTGGTTCATTATCAAAATATTTTTGAAATCTGCATTGTTTTGCTGTTCCAATGATTTTAAAGTTTATTCTGTGTACAATGTTTTAACATCAAAGTAACTTAATGGCAGTAAAATATAAATGTGTACTTGATGTAATCAATAATTCCTCTGTCCCAAACCTTCCTAATAAACTTATTCCATGAAAAGAAATTCTTCTTTTAGCAACCAAAATGATCTAATGATTACATTTAGTTATTGTGACTGCTTGCCTTCTCAGTCAGACTGATTACCAAAAGTCTTTCTATTAGAAATTGTCAATTATGGACATAGCTGAATTATCTTAGTCATTGAGGCGAAAAGAAAAGTGTGGCTTTTTTTCTCAATTAAATAACCAGAGCAAAAACAACACCACTGGCCTGATCTATCCAAACTGGAGATCTTTTGGTAGATTGTACCCATTGACTACCAACTCTCCAATAACCAATAGCAATAGCAATACCAATACCAATACCAATACCAACTCTGTCATTGTTGGGGTTCTGTGCTGTGCTAGCCAAATTTCCCTGTAGGACTGACATCCCTCGGCCTGTTGAGAAGGCTGGCCGTCTCTCAGCTGTCAGCCCTTTCTCTGAATTGCCCTCTGCTGAACAGTGAGCCGACTGGCCCAAGGTAGTGACTTATTTTAAACCGACCCATTTAATGATTGCTAACATAGGGGTTCAAAGTCTTCTCTCTCTCTCTGCCCACAGTGAGGGACACTCTGAAGGGCTAGCTCAGCTTCAGAGCTCCTCCTATAATCAGCTGAGGCCTTCTTGTGCCTGAATTACATTCCTACTTCTCCCTCTACCCAGTCTGGCTTCCTTCCATCCCCCATAAGTGTTGATCCCCAGACAACTCCCTAATAAACTTCCTCCTAATAAATTTTCTCCTCAGCGTCTGCTTCATGGGGAATCCAACCTGTGGCAATCATCAATTAATATTTGAATAAATGTTTGTGCAGGATAGCTGCTATTCTTGTAAAGAACTAATAATTTAATAAGGGGGATTACTTTCATTTACATAGTTTTCCAAACTCATTCATATCTGTTATCTCAACTGGGCTTTCCAGTAATTCTGTGAGGTGGCCGGCACAAGGATTACTATCCACCTTTTATAGCTTTGTAGACTGAGACTTGGAGAGAAATGGCTTCTTGATTCCAGACAAAAGTTACTATTCATGTTTTCTTCTAATTTGCTTCATTGCCTATAACCCCCCTTCTCTAAAAGATTCTTCTCCACAATTGCTCTAAAACTCATTCTCAAAAGTTTTTATTATATTTTCCAACTCAAGAATATGTAGTAACTTCCTAGTCATCCTGGCAGTATGAAATTCAACACCATAAACATATTCAGGTTTTCTCAAGCTCTTATCCCCAAACCGCATTGCCCACACATACATTATATTACCTTCTTTCCTTTTGTCCTTTCGACATACGTTTCTCAAGCACCTGCTATAAATGAGACATAACATTTCTTGAGAACTCACTATGTGTCAGGCACTGCAGTAAATGCTTCTCATGCATTATCTCAATGAACTCCTGTGAAAACTCTGTGATGTTAGTTCTATCATTTCCATTATGCAGCTGAGGAAACTGATGCTTAGGTAGCTAAAATAATTTCCCCAAGGCTACAAAACTCAGGCTGTCCTAATTCCAAAATCCATACTCTTCACCTCTGCACTAGGCCTGTCTAATAAATAAAGAAGATAGATGAATGAGACATGGCTCCTCTTCTTAAGGATTCCCTATCTAGTATAGGAAGATGCTGTAATACTTGATTATATTTTATAACAGCTTTATCGAGATACAATTCACATATAACTCACCAATTTGAATTGTGCAATTCCATACCTATTAGCAGTTACTACTCATTTCTCCCACTCCCAACTCTAGCCCTGGGAAACCACTAACCCACTTCCTGTCTCTATCTATTTACCTATTCTGGACATTTCATACAAATGGAATCATACAATATGTGGTCTTTTGTAGCCGGCTTCTTACACTTAACCTAATTTTTCAAGGTTTATCCATGCTGTAGCATCCATGAGTACTTCAGTTAGGGCTGAATATTTTTTTAACTTTTTTTTATTGCAGTATAACAGAAATACATGCAGTTTGGGAAAAGAAAAATTGCTCATTCGTAATTTTTGTTAAATTAATGATGTAAATACTCTCTTAACGGTTAATTTTAAACTACCAACAGTTTGACACTTGACTCACAAATTCCTGTTTAACAACTGGCCCTCATGAACTAGGGTGAACCAGCTTTAAGGGCTGAATATTATTCCATGGTATGGATATGCTACATTTTGTTTATTTACCCAATCACCTGTTGATAGGCACTTGGGTTGTTTCCATTTTTGACTATTAAGCGTAGTGCTGCTATGAACATACATGTGTAAGATTTTATGTAGATATATGTTCTCATTTCTCTCAGGCGTATACCCAAGTGGAATTGCTGAGTCATATGGCAATTCTAGAGATATTTCACCTTTTAAAGAACTACCAGCCTATTTTCTAAAATGCACCATTTTACATTCTCACCAGCAGTGTATAAGGGTTCCAACTTCTCCACATTCTCCTCAACACTTGTTATTATATTCCTATTCACTATAGTCCCCTTAGTGGGTGTGAAGTGGTATCTCATTGTGGTATACTTGCATTTCCTCTGTGGCTAATGATATTGAGCATCTTTTCATGTGCTTGTTGGTCATTTGTATATCTTTTTTTTCATTTTCTGGTTCCCAGCATGGTACCTCCACACCACAAGCAAGCTGGGGTGAAGGTGATCAGGGGCCAATATCCTGGGCCATGCTGAGCCTAAGGTACAACCTCCACCCTATGAGTGGGGGCGGGATGGAAGAAGGGAGCTTGTGACTTCTCAGCGACACTTGCCAGAATTTAGCCTCTGTGGCTCAGAGCTGGCGTGAGTAAGAAATGCTGGTAGCCTGCCCCTCCCAGTGAAATATCGTATCCCTTGACTGTGAGCTGAGGGGAAAAGGAGCCCCATCTTCTTGGTAACACCTGTCCAAACTAGAGATTCCATCATGCTGGGCTAGGAAGCTGGGACAGACAGAGCAAGCAAATCATGGCTCAAGGAGATTTTTCTGAATAACTCTTTCTTCCTTTAATGTATTCCCTTAGGACAATTCCCAGAGACATTAAATGCTTTTATTTTTTTATAATTTTCACCAGCTGTGATTGTTTCCCTGGGGAAGGGTCTCCAGTGGGTCTTCCTGACTCTTTTCTAGAAATGGAACTCTCACTTGATTACATTTTCAATGTAAGTAGTTAAGAGCAGGGCGTCTTTAAGAGTCAAACAGAATGAATTTAAGTCCAGACTTTAAAAGTTGTCAGTGTACAGTAAAGTTTGGGCAAATTACATAACTCTTCTGTGTTTCTATTTCCTTAGCTAGAAAATATGGAATAAAAAATATCTACCTTGGGCTTCCCTGGTGGCGCAGTGGTTGAGAGTCCGCCTGCTGATGCAGGGGACGCGGGTTCGTGCCCCAGTCCGGGAAGATCCCACATGCCGCGGAGCGGCTGGGCCCGTGAGCCATGGCCGCTGAGCCTGCACATCCGGAGCCTGTGCTCCGCAACGGGAGAGGCCACAGCAGTGAGAGGCCCGCGTACCCCCATAAAAAAAAAAAAAAATATCTACCTTTACAATTGTTGTGAGGATTAATGAGATTTGAGTAACATGGCTTAGTACATAGCTCTCAATAGATGTTAGCAATTATTAGTAATAATAATGTTAAAAATAATTACTGTCTTTAGGATGTTCCACCAAAAATTAAACTTGTATGGCTTTTTTTCTCTCACTTTCCTAGTGACAGAGATTTCCATAGAGGACAACTTACTGTGATGCACTGAAGTTCCCTTCCCAAAGGGAAGTGTGTAGCTTCTCTGGAGTCCCATCATGTCAGCTGGGCCAAACAGAGCTTGGTACATCCATTGTCCCAGAAAGGGCATATATAAATTATACTGATATATTTTTTCAGGATCAAAAGGCGATAGCTACCCCACCCCTGATGGTATTGATGTCCAAGGATAGTAGATCCAAGATCACAGGAAGCAGACATCTGAACCAGCTGTATTTCTGGGGTTGTCACAGGGAGGTGTTTTGAGTCCTGTGGTCTTGTAAGAGTCAAGACTTAAAAATTGTGACTTTGGGAACCCATCAAAGACACACTAGCAAAATTCAGCTCTGACCAAGTGACATTTCTCTCTCAAAGCTACAGCAGCCTGAGTAAAAAGTTGCATCAAAAGCAGATGTACATTGTCTAAAGCAGTGGTTTTCCATGGGGAACAATGTTGACCCCCAGGGCATATTTGGCAATGTTTGGAGACATTTTGATTGTTACAGCTTGGGGTGGCAGGTACCGCTGGCACCTAGTAGGTGGAAGCCAGGGATGTTATTAAACATCTCACAATACATAGGATGGCCCCCTTCAACAAAGATTTTTCCAGACCAAAATGCCAAATATGCCAAAGGTGGAAAACTCTCTTCTATAGGAATGAGTAGTAAGACTCTTCAGCATCTAGGCTGGGTTGCCAGTCTTACTTACTAGAATTATCAGACTCTCCACTCTCCCTGCTTAGTGTATATGTCCGCCTGAATGGCTATATTATTCCTTGGAACAAATAATTCCAAAATCTTAATGGCTGAATACCAAAAAAGTTTATTTCTTATTCATGTTACATTCCATCACAGGTTGAAATGCGTATCACACCAGGGACCCAGGCTGATGAAGACCATTTCAACACATGCTTGCACAATCACTGCAGCAGAAGGAAGGTAAGGACAAATAACAAACCTTAAAGCCTCCTACGAGGAGTGAAACGTGTCATTTCATATTTCATTGGCTAAAGCAAATAAGGTGGACACTTCTTTCTTCAAGAGAACAGAAAAGTATATGCCAGTATACTACACCAGGGGTCCCCAACCTCCAGGCTGCAGGCCTGTAGCAGTCTGTTAGGAACCGGGATGCACAGCAGGTGGTGAACAGTGGGCAAGTGAGCCAAACTTCATCCTCCTCTCCCCATCACTCGCATTACCGCCCGGACCATTCTCCCTCCCGACGCCCCCCACCTGTCAGTGGAAAAATTGTCTTTCCACGAAACCGATCCCTGGTGCCAAAACGTTGGGGAGCGTTGCACTACATGTTTAGAAGAACAGGATTTTTTTTGAACAGCTCTAATGACTGTCACATAGTGAATATCCTTCTGATTATTCTTTTTCGGTTATGTAAACCTGTAGAACCTTGGAAAATTTGAGGGAGAGATCAAAGAGGGAAATGCTTTTTTACCCCTAGTATGGCATTTAAGGTCTACTTTATGTAATTAACTGGAAATAAAATGTGATCATATTTGTGCTCAGTTTGTGGAGTAGTGAATTAAGGTCACATTTTGAGACACACACACACTACAGTGGGGGCAGAATAATTGTTGTCAATTCTACCTCATGGGTCAGGAAAGGTTTAATAAGTGAGTTACCTTTAACTCAGTCTTAAACTATGAGTTAGGTGTTTACCGAGTGAAATAAATTATCCCACAAAGAAGCTGAATAAAAGTTACAGAAACATTAAAGAGCTTAGAATGTTTGGGGAACTGCCATGAGGTGCTTACAGGTAAGGGATGGGGATTGGTAAGATATAAGGCTGAGCAGGTAGGAAAGAAAAATGTCAGAAAGAATCTCAGTATACATTTGGACTTTATCCTAAAGACAACGTAGAGCATTAAAGGATTTTAATCTGGAAACTAATCTGATAGATTTAACTTTTAGAAAAGTTTATCAGAGAGCTCTGTGGAACATGAATTAGAAGATGTAAAGCTAGAGGCAGTGAGATCATGTAGGAGTTAATTACCATAGTCCAGGGAAGATGCTGAGGGAAAAGTTATGAGAATTCATATTAAAGAAGTAGATCCTGCCTTTCAGCTCTCTTTTAGCTCCTTCTCTTCATCCAATTGTAATAGTTGGGGTGACTCATTGCTCACTACTGGACCCTCTTCTCCATCTACTCTCGTCCCTTAGTGATCCCAATTAGCCTATGGATATTAAATGTCTTACCATATACTGATGACTTCTAAATTTATCTTTCTCACCCCAGCCTTCAGACTTGCACACCTAACTACCACATGACATATCCACTTTAGATGTTTGTCATCACAAATCGTTGTATCAAAAATGGACCTCCAGAAAATGACCATTTATAACTCTTAAATAAATAATTGACTGAGGCTATAAGATCAATAGATGCTTAAATCATTATGTGAAAAGTTATAATTAAGTAGATATTCACATGATGCAAAAATTATCAACTCGATAATGGTGGAATCAGGCCATCACCACCTGATACCTCTTTAGCTAAAAGCCATAGTCCATACATTATGTGTTGACTGAGGTGCTACAATATGAAGTACAGCACCAAAACTGTTGGATACAAATCTAATCAAGCTTTTGGATGTAACTTCTAGTTTACTGGTAAAACAGAGACAGAGGAACAAGCTGAATGAGATCAGAAGGAAACAATCAGGCAAATCCAGAATGTCAAGTATACCATAGGACAACTGAACCAATTTGTTCGCCCAGGCAAAGCCATGGGGGAAAATAAGGCAAGAGGGGAAAGGATGGTTCAGTTTTAAAAAGAGACTTAGAAACTAACACTTAAGAGCAATTTGAAACTTTGTTTGAATAGTGATTTGAATGAACCAATTGTAATGGCCCTGGAAAAGAGATTTCTGGACTGGTGAAGTCTTGATAATGGTACAAATAACCAAGCCTAGGAACGATAAAGAGAAAATTAGTATATTTAGTATATAACATGCTAAAAATGTAAGTTCTTGTGAGACTTTTATGTAGAAATGACCATAGACCAATAGTTCTCAACCAAGAGCAATTTTGACCCACAGGTGACATTTGGCAATACCTGGAGACATTTTTGCTTGTTTCCTGGGAGAGGGTGTAGGATACTACTGGAATCGAGTGGGTCAAGGCTAAGAATGCTCCTAAATACCTTGCCATGCACAAGACAGTCACCCACAACAAAGAATGATTCAGCTCAAAATATCAATAGTGTTGAGATTAAGAAACCCCGTAAGAGGCAATCAAATGTCTACACAAAGAAGGTGGAGACCAGGGTTGATTTGTTTACTTTGACTTTTGCACAGCTCCTGGCATATGGTAAGCTCTAATATTTGATAATCCCCTTTATACTGTGTAAGCCTCCAGATTCTTCAACAATTGGAGAAAGAGTCAAAGAGAGAAATATTGCTTTGGTGGGCTGAAGCTTAGATGAGAGGTCTTAGAAGGATTTATAAATGTACATCATTAGCATATAAGTGGTATTAGGAACCTTGGGAGTGAATGAGAACTTCTACAGCGATGGTCCTTGAATCTCACTGTGGATCAAAATCACTTGGGAAATTTTGAGATGACACAGATGCTTGGTCTAACCCCAGAGGCTCTAATTTAAATGTTGCAGAGTGGGGAGGGGGGCAGGTGATAAGTATCATATTTTTAAACTTTTTTCATATTATTTTATTTTAATGTGTAGCCACTATTGGAAAACTAAGTTGTTGTTTTTTCTGAACACGAATGAACTGTGTTCATTAAGATGAGTTTATTCATAAGCCATGCTGCACTCAGTGTGGTAACTCAAACAGTTAACTGTAGTTTTAACAGTTTTTCTGGGTTTGCTAAAGTGAATAGGAACCCACTGTTGGTCTCTTTTGGTAAAATAAAAGACTGGAAAGTCCTGGGCACAACATAGAGGAAAGAATTTAAAGACTTCGGGAGATAAGAAAGTGATTAAATGGCTCTTGTGTCTCACCCCTATATCCTGACAGGGTCCTGAAGACTCCTCTCCCTTGCCAATAAAAATACAGCGATAAAGGAAATACCCAAATATTTAAAAGTGCTTTGCTGGCTCTTTTTTTTTTTTTTCCTGAGCTGGGAATACTGTGGAAGGAGCTACAATAAAAATGGTATTCCTGATCTCAGGGGGGATGTGAGAAGCCAGCTGAGGCCTGGCCCAGGTGCTGTTAACAGTCTGAAGCAAAGTGGGTATTGTTTTAATGGCCAGATGCTACACTCAGGGATCAGGGAATGGTCTCAGTAACAGAAATCTCTGGCTGTGGCTAATTAATCATGGGGTCCCCAGGAATGAAACAGACAGACAGCAATTAAGGTGTGTCTTGATTTATTTAACCAAAGCTATTCTAGGTCTGGTGAACAGAGGCCTCACTGGAGCTAAAGTGCTAGAGCATTTTGGGTTCACAGACCCAGCATCACCCAGTGAAAGAGAGGCTAGTACCTGTGAGGAAAGATCCTGCTGTGACACTACACAGGCATACTGTCAACCTTCTGCCTTGTCTTTCCTAGTGGGGCTGGTGGTTGTTAACCTGAATACTTGTACATTAAGGAAAGGGAAACACCTAAACTTGGGAAATATTGGATATTGGCTCAAAGTTATCACTGATTCTTGGGGACTTGTAATTCCACTGTAGTTAGCTGGTTAGAGCTGGGGATCATTATGGAGCCCAATTAATAAATTGAATTCTGACCTGAGTTTATTTCATGGTTGGCTGAGTGGGACTCCCAAAACTATCCTGGGGTCATTTTCTCAGATCCTGAGTGAATTGTGGGAAGGGATATTTTAGCAAACTGGCAGATCCCACACAGTTTCTTACTTACCCCTATAAAGTCAGGACTATTATTTTAGGAAGGGCCATTTGGTACTTTCTTTCCCTGTCAAAATAAGGAATGTAAGAGCACTACAACCCTGAAGGTAGCTTCCTGAAAGGTATAGATTTGGTGATTAATAGGCTGGTGTGGCTTTTGCAGTCTCATAGGTCTTGGAGAATGACAGTGGATTATTGGAAATAAAATCAGTAGAGGCTCCAGTTGTGGCTGCTATGGCAGGTTTTTTCTCCTTACTAGAATAAATGAATGTATCTGTTAGCATTTATGGTGCAGTTACTGATCTTGTCAAAATATTTTTTATGTATTTTGGTTGATAGGCACCATCAGAAGTTTGTCTTCATTGACATAAACACCAATAAATCTTTATTGTCCTGCCTCAGGGATACACAAGCTTTCTGGCTCTGTGCTACAGTCTAGTTCGCTGGGTCCTTGATCAAGGTCCCATTTTGATCCAATATGCATAAAACATCATGCTGATAGGGCATGAAGATCAGAAAGTAGAAGTGCTCCCAGATGCTTTTGTAAGTCATATATGTGAATGTGAAATTGTGTAAGAATAAAGAGCTCTGATGTGACAGTAAAGGACCTGGGTGTTTGAGGATCTGTGGCATTCCAGGCTACTCCTTTCAAAATGAGTATCTAAATTTTAGATGCAGTATTTTTTACGTCTTACTCTGACCATTAACAAGATGATCTAAATTTTATCCATCCGTAATTGGGGTCCACAGTGAAAGAAAGCTTAGTGCCTGGTCCAGGGTTTCAGTGCAAGTAACTGTCAATTGGTCCTCATGACCTGGAAGTTCTCACGGTCCTGGAACTTCCTCTAGCACACTGAGATACTGAATGGACTTGCTAGCTCTAGGAAAAAGATACAGAGAGAAAGATTCTCAAGTTTGGACAAAGGCCATGCCCTCTTCCATAACTACATTTTGCAGAAAAGTTCTTGACTTAAATTTAGCTCTGGAGGCGACTGCCTATGGGATTTCAACTGGCTCAAGCTTCCAGTAATGAACTGTGTGCTATTCAGTCAACCCAGCCATAAAGTTAGTGGTGCCCAGCAATTTAATAACTGAACAGGTCCTACATTCCTATGCCTTCTGCAAACTGCCACACTTGTTTCAACTCACATCTATAGTCTAGAGGGAGTTAATTGACTGATGATGTAAAAGTCGGTTTTACATCCTAATTTAAGTAGTTTAGGTATTGGAGCATCTTGGTTTAAGAATGGCTCCATATAATATTCCTGTACCAGATGGAAGAAGACTGTTGGCTCTTAGGATGATGAAGAATAAAAATCGCTTAATAGGCGGAACTTGTGTTTCCATGTTAGACTCTTTTCGTAGAAGAAGATCTGGCCTGAGGTAGAGATATATATTGATCCTGGGCAGGGGCTAATGGTATGAATTTTCTAGGATTTGGAAGGAACATGATCAAAGGATTGATCAAAAGCAAGTTGAAGGAATGGGTATATGCATGGGATGGATCTCTTCAAAGAGTCCCAGAGCCTGGAAATGTTTGTGCCTCAAGCAAATACTCAACAGAAGGCCCACAATGAAGAAAAAGCTCCTTAACAGTCAAGTCAACAGGGTAATCTTGCTCAGTAGTTGATGTGTGATTTCATCAACAATGTGTTGTTGGGACAGGAGATCTGAGGAGGGCAGTGAGAAGGGAGAGATGGAAAATGGAAAAGGATATCGCAGAAGAAGTAGAATTTTTGCCAATGGCTCTGAAAGCCCAGATGAAGCCAGAGATGATGGCTCTATAGCTGCAACATGAGCAGATATGAGTTTTTCTTCAACATCCTGGATTTAAGAACAGAATAGCTAAATTGATCCAAATTTGGGGATTTACCAGTGGCTATAACTAGAAGTACAGTTTGTAGTGGGTGTTGGATAGGGAGTAAAGGAACTGCTGCTCTTCCTGAGAAAATTCTCTGCTTTCCAACACTGGTAACTTTTCCAAAAATTTTTTTTACCGAGTTAACAGTTTGACAAGAAAGTTTTTAAGATTATGATGAAAAGAAGAAAGAGGAAGCAGTGTGAGAAAAGGACTGTAAGTCACATTAGAAAGATAATTAGGTTTGACCACCCTTGTTCAATTCACTAGCAGCCACTGCACAGGCCTGACTACAAAGCTTGTTCACCTGATTTCTGAGACTAACCATTCCTTGGGGGATAATAGAAAAAAACAGGATCTAAGGCATTGAGTGTTCTGGCCACAGATGGTTGCCATGATATACCAGGGAGTCTATCCTGAGTAGACAGAGAAGTGGTGAGTGATGGACTGAAAGAAAGGGGATTAAAAGATTAAGGGAGTGCCTGGGTCTAAAGTGATCCATTCTTGCAATCCACCTTGGCTCCGACCGTTAGGATTTTCTTGGCCCATCTTATAATTGCTCCTTTCCATGTCTGTGCCCTATTCTTCTCACTGGAAATCCTTGCCTCCACCTGCCCATTCATATATTACAACTTTTTCAAATCCTTGTTCAAAACTTATCTCTGAAAAGTATCTTTTGAATCATCCTAATAACACCTTAATTTTAATCTCTTAATCTACATCTCAACTTTGTGCTATTTGAAGACCCTGCATTATAGTAATATGCACTTGTTGATGTTTCTCTGAAAGTATTTTCACTTATTTCACGTGCATTTGTTCTGTTTCCCTACCCAAACTAAAAAATTGCTAGCAAGTACTCTGTCTTTTCTTCTGTACTCTGACATGGTGGGTTTACCAGTGAACTCATTGATTTAAAGAGATTTTAAAAGAGTTAAATGTTTATTTTGATTTCACTCATATAGATAGGTTCTGAATTCTTAAATCCAAGATTTTACTAATCTAAATCTAAATTTTATATTTTTACTGGCGATGAAAAGTATAAGTTTGAATTTTGATTTTGTATTTCTGTTTTATGAAAACATAAACTAAATCATACTGCAAAGGCATTTTTTGCCAGGAGGCAAAAACAGTGAACTTTAAAACCCAGAAGCATTGGAACCAATAAAATACACCTTCAGAATGCTTTACTTTAACTTGGAATTCAGCAGAGGAGCATGAAAAATATACAATTAAGATTATACCACAGAAGGAGGAACAGTAATCATTTTTTAGAGAAAATTTCATCCATAATTGAAAATTATATGGAAAAAGGTTGAAATTATCACTAAAGTGGAGAATGTAAATTAATCTGTGGTGCTGATGAGATAGTTCTTGCACCATAATTTATTTTATTCTTTTAATACCAACAATGTTAGTTGATTTACTACTAGTTTTTTTTCATGGGGTCCTCTTACAAACTGAACCCTTGAGTTCAAATAGATAGATTTCGTTTTGACAAACACTGCTTTATAATGTCCCAGAAAAGATTTCCCCTAGAAAAAACACCTTGTTTACTCCATTCCTAAAAGATTCTGGCAGGGTTTGATAAACTCTATTTTTTAAAACAACCCTCAAAATGACACGCTATTTGCTTTAGGTTTATATATCTTATGGGATGTGTCAAAGATTCTGAGCCTCACATTTTAAAAGACTTGTTCACTGGCAACACATGAATCTGAAAATGATCTGGCATTCGGGAAACTGGTCCATTTTAACCTGTTCCAAGTAAGATCATGTAAGTCTGATTTAGCATAATAGTTTAAAATTTTTATTTAATATAATTTAAATGGCCACTTATAGATTGTGGATGGACTATTCATTTATGATGGGTTATATAGAGGGAACTCTCCATTAAGGGGAACATTGGACAAGACAGACAATTCTTCTGATCCCTTTGTTTTTTGAGTCTATAAATGAATGAGACAAAACACCAGGGGAGGAATCATGATACCCAGGTTAAGCTATGATCTTCCATGTGTATATGTATATGCACATATAAAATATGTATTTGTATATATACATATATATGTGGCACATGCATTGATTTTTGTGACATGGTTTGGTGCTTATTATGAAATTTTTTATCATAACAAATTCTAAAAATGAGATTAACAAATCACTTTAACCATAGACCACCGAGAAAAGCTTAGAAATTTTCATTATTTGGCTTCTATTAAAATTGACTTTTACATCAAATTTAAGCTATTTTAAGTTATTTGGGGACTTAAGTTTTAAGTCTAGAAATTCAGGATAGATTGGTTCAGGGTGCTACTTTAGGTTGTTAATATAGACCCTGTTTATTTTTTGTTTTACCTTTAAGAAAATATCCCAAAGAGCATTTCTAATCTCACCTGCTAGCAACAGAAACTCTTTAACTGCTGTGTCTTTTATTTTGCAAGAGCAATCTATATCTACACTGGAGGTCAATTTCTGTTGCCACATATAATGATTAATTAGGCATAAAATCTGGTGAGATTATTTCTTGAAACACAATCTGATTGTAGTAACATTTAAATATAAAATTTAGGGAACAAGACTATATCAGATCATAAATATATAGTATGTTATCATAAGTTAGGTAGTAAGTTTGATTCTGTATATAAAAATTATACTTATTCCATTATAATCATATCTCATGAAAATACATTATAAGTAAGTTCCTTAAAGCTAGGAACATGTATATTTCTTTCTGTGCCCTAAATCAACTGATTATGCATTAACTATGTGGTGCAATTTTAGGAATTAAGGAAATAACTGTGCAATGAATTAATGAATGAATATCACAGGTTTCCAGATTATCTGAAGCACATGGTGAGATAAAGGGCAGGGACTTCCCTGGTGGTCCAGTGGTTAAGAATCGATCTTGCAATGCAGGGGATGCCGGTTCCATCCCTGGTTGGGGGACTAAGATCCCACGTGCTGCCAGGCAACTAAGCCCACGTGCCACAACTAGAGAGCCAGTGTGCCACAATTACAGAGCCCACATGCCACAACTACTGAGTCCACGCGCTCTGGAGCCCGTGCGCCACAACTACAGAGAAGCCTGCACAACGAAAGATCCCGTGTGCTGCAGCTAAGACCCGGCCCGGCCAAAATAAATAAATAAATAAATATATACATATATATATTTTTTTAAAGTGCAGATAGCTTTTCTGCACTCTGCAAAATACGACTAGGTCCTTTGTTATCCAGCAGTGTCCTATTTTTCTCTGCCAAAGAAACTGCCCTTAACATTTCTCAGGTTCCACAAGGAAACTCTACCACTTTTAGAAAGGAAAGAGCAGTTATGTTGAGCCTGTATAATTTATTTTTAATGCATCTCCACCAGGTCCATTACTGTATGAAAATGGAAACTTAAAATTCATAACTTTAACACAGCTCATTTAGAATTATCACTGAAGACATATAATATCCTAGTTAGGAAGTTAGTACAAATAGTTCTCTAACTAGTCCCCAAATGGATCCCTGTTTCTACCCTTGGCCCTCTACTGCCAACACAGAAACCTTTAAGATTCTTTTTAAATGGAAATCCTATCATGTCACTGTAAGGCTCAAATCCCTCCAATATCTTCCCATTTCAATCAAGTAAAAGCCAAAGTCCTCATCATGGTTTACAAGGCCCTATAGGATTTCTCCTGCCACCTCCTTTTCATCTCTGATCCCATCCCCTGCTATTCTCCTTGCTCACTGTTCCAGCCACATTAAACTTGCTGTTCCTTGAACAACCAGGTATCCTCCTGTCTCAGAGTTTTGTACTGGTATTCCTGCTGCCTGGAATGTTTATTTCCCACATGGACTTCTCCCCCTCTCCCCATCTTCAAGACTTTGCCCAAATGTCATCTTTTCAGTAAGACTTCTTTGTCAACTCTATTTAAAATTGTAGCCTACCACAACATCCTATATCTCTTAGCCTGATTTATTTTTTCCCTTAGACTTATTATCTTCTAAAAACTGTAAATTTAACTTGTTTATTTTGCTTATTGTCTGTCTCCCCCCCTCAAGAGTGTATATAGACTCCAAGAAACAGGATATTTTTTCTGTTTTATTTTCTGTCATATCTACAGAATTTAGACTAGTCCCTTGAACATAATAGAAACTCAAATAACTATATGTTGAATGAACTATTACATATACAAATTTTGCCTTACTTTTATCAGTTTTCAGTCATGTTAGAGTCATAGGGTTACTCATGAAATAAGCTAATGAATAAATAAGCTATACAGATTGAAATCTGAAAATGATCTGATACAAATGTCATACTTTATAAATGATATACATTTACAAGTGAAATACAAATGATACAAATGAATATCACATTTTCCTATAAATTATAATATATTGAGACCTTGAACATATTTGAGGAATATATGAACAGAATGAATCATACAAGCACCCATTCTGAGCAGGACCTATGGCCCTGTGGGGATAGGAAAAAGTCAGTTCTATCCCTACACTGCCCCAAACTGAAGCTGAAGTGGAAATTGTTCTAACTCTAAGATGAACCTCCAGATCCAGACAAATATGAATTTAAAAGACCTAAGTTAGTTTGGTGGATCAGGTAGGCCTAATGGTTACTAACTGAACCCAGGTCATCACTCATGGGGAAGAATGCTGGATGAAGGTGACCACCGCTGAGGACTTTATCACTTCACCTCTTGTAGGCTTAGGACATTTCCTAGCCTTACCTTTCTTGAGTCATGGGTGATGAGTTGGAGCAAAAGGCATTTATCAGTCAGATATAGTTAGTCATGAAGTATTCTAAGCAAATACTGGCAACTGGGCCTAATGTACTAACTTGATAAAGTACTAACTAACCATATTACTTGTCCACCACCTCAGAGTCTGCCATTACATGGACCTACAAACAGGTCCTGGGCACATGCACTTCTATTTATACCAGATGCCAGAATCCAGTGACGCCCATAACTTTAAGTAGAGTTCACATAGAGCAGTACAGGAGAAAAATAACATTAGGCCACATCAGTCAAATCAACCCTGGTGATTAGTGGGTTGACATAGGTCAAAGCAATCTCATCCTGTTAGATTCTTCTGCATCCCTAGCACCTGGCGTACTCATTCATTCCTTCCATACTTTATTTCTTTGCTCAGAAATATTTATTGAGAACCCACTTGTATAAGGCACTGCTAGAGCTAAAATAGTGAACAAGAACCAACAGAGTCCTTGCCAGGATGGAGTATACATCTAGTTGGAGGGGCAGATATAGCATAATACAATTATGATATCTATTACACAGGAGAAGTAGAAGTTGATAAGAAGGTTGACCTAGTTTGAGGTATAAGCTATAAAGTCTCATAGGAAGTGATTAATCTGAGATCTGAAGGACGGATAGGAGTTTATTAGGCAAAAGAGAAGAGGCCAATATGTACAGAGGTGCCAGTCTGAGGTAGGAAGGTGCATGGTACTTTCAAGAAACTGTAGTATAAAGAATAGGAGCGTGGAGAGGACTAAAACGACTCTCATGTATGAGGCAGGAGACAGTTCTTAGAATGCCTTAACGTCAATGTAAGGAATTTTATATTTTATCATAAAGGTAATAGTAAGAGTTTGTGGGACTTTAAGCAGGAGTCTGACATGATTAGACATAATTAGAACCTGGTTTTTAGGGAAGAAATTACCCTGAGGAATGTAACATTACTTGGCATTTAACATTTTAGTGGCTGTAGTGCTATTGATAACAGAAGGGTGAAGGCGGGGATCACTTAAGAGGCTGTTATATAACTGCTTTTGCTAACTTCTAACTAGGCCATTGACTGTCTGTAGTGATAATCTGAAGTGTGATTTCCTAGCGCTATCTTTTAAATCATGCTTTTCATATATTAGTGTAGATAGGGAAAGATCAGTTGAGAGGCTATTGGAGTAACGTGGGTAAGCCGTGATGATGCTTGGACCAGAGTGGTGGTGATGGAGATGGGAAGAATGGCAGGATTCTAAAGACATACTAGGCTCATGGACAGATAAAGAACTGACTAGTGATGAAGAATTGTAGGTTCAGTGTTGAATGTACTGAGATTGAGATACCTGTGAGACATCCAAGTGATAGGCAAAATGGGCGCGAGATATATGGGTTTAAAGCATGGAGGAAAGATCTGAGCTAGAGATATAGATGGGGGTAGTCTGCACATCGATGGTAATTGAAGCCATTGGAATGGACAGAGAATGGAAGTCTAGACATTACATCAAGTGAGATAAGAAGAGGTTGCCTTGAGGAGCTCAAACATTTCAAGGTTAGATAGAGGAAAAAGGGCCATCAAGAGATATTGAAAATAAGTTATCAGAGAGGTGGGATGAAAACCAGTTAGCATCAGCCTACACGTTTATGGAATGGATGAATGCAGGAGAGTTCTGAGGAGATAGTACTAGATTCCTCCCTTTATCAACAGAACACAGTGGTCCCTGGCAGTGCTGAGAGCACTCATCCTGGGCTGTAGAAAGCAGAAGTACACTATCCCATACCCCCAAGTATATATCCTCATTGCCCTTGCGTTTGGTCTTGTGTGTGACCAGCTCACTCTGGTCTCTTATCTAGAAGGCAGGCACTGATAGTGACAAACTGGCTCTTAGTTGACCTACCATCACCACCACCTAGCTGGCATTCTAGCCGGCTTATCGGGAATGAAGCCTGGTCATGGGCAGTGACATCCTAGACTAGATCCTATGCTGACAAGGCATGAAAGCCAATCCCTTCCTTTCCTACCTTAGACATTATATGTTCACCACTCATGGGTAGGGCTTGAAGGAGTGCAGAGGGGCAAAGAAGGAGCAGTCATAGACTTAGAGTTCTTAGAGGCGACTGCCTCAAAGAGTACTTCTCAACTTTAATGTGCACATAAATTACCCAGGGTTCTTGCTAAGATGAAGATTCTGATTCAGTACATCTGCTTTGCTGCCTAAGATTCTGTATTTCCAACAAGCTCCCAGGATACGGGAATGCTGCTGCCCACACTTGTAGTAGTTTAACTTATACACACAGGCTAGCAATCCAGAAAATGAAATAGCCACCTAAGCAGCTAGAGCAGAACCTGATCAAGAGAGGGATGGGATGCTAACGTAAAGCCCACATCTGACCTCTAGCTTTAGGAACAAGTCCTCCAACAATGTGTATGGATGGCGGTACCTGATTAATATGCATTAAATCTGATTACTTAAATAAAGGGCTCCACCATTATGGGCTTCATGCTCCTTGGGTGCTTTTTCATTTCCTGGGTCCCCAAACATTTATTCCAGGAGAGTTTGAAGCATAATATATTTGTAAACACAGATACAAAGCAAACTTTCCATAGATTGGCAGTATCTTTAGCTGTGATTTTGCTTGGCAATATAAAGAATATTCCTGGTGGTAAAGGCAATGAAGAAATATTTCTGGTAAAAAAAATTGAATCCACTGAAAGAGTAATTTTATAAGGTATATATTATGTAACAAGTAATAATTCCTTTGTGTATGAGGCAGCCTCAAAGAGTTGTATTTGGATCAGCAGTTAAATTCTAAAATCAAATAATATAACCTCTATACCTACACAACTTTGCCTTCTGTAAGGTATGTTCAAAGTAAAAGAAAAAGCTGAACGAATATGGCATAAAGAGAGGCAGAGAAAAAAGTACTGAAGAATATATAATACAAAGAGAAGCAGATAAGGAAAATTAAAAGGAGGATTTTTACAGGGGAAAAACAAATTTATTTTGCTGTAAAGACCTAAATGAATAAAAGAAGACTTTGAATGTGAAGATGATTAAAAAGACAAAATCATTAGCTAAAGATATTTACAAGTTTAGACTCTTTCATTTTGATTGTAATTTTAAGTAGCTGGACACTCCGTGGGGGTGGGGAGAAAATGAAAGCCTACATCATCTACTTACTCTTTAAATTGCATTCCACCTTAATTTTCTGCTCTTCAGTTCTTAATTTTCTCTATTTTTGTTCTAAGTAATCCCGTTATCAGGCTAAAGTGATTTTCCCTCAGCCAGGTTTAGCATTCAGTATTTGCATCTGTGAACCAAAAGTTCACCCCATTGCTTTCGTATTTATTCTTTCAATAGCAAAAACTCTCTGCAGGTAACTTTTTTCTAGTTCTTTGTCTACACAGCAGGCTGCTTTGTATACCTATGACAGTTAGATGACTAATAACAAAGGCTTCTATTTTTAAAATAATTATGCTCTATTTACACAATTCTCCACAAAATTTACTCATAAAATTTAGGAGGCAGCAAAGCTTTAAAATCTGTAGTTTCACTGTTCATTAAAACCATTTTTTTGTGTGCAAGCAAGTTGCCTGTTTCTGTTTTTCTGATAAAATACAAGCCAAAAAAAAAAAATCAGTATTAGTTAATCACGTCAAGGATTTATGTCTGTGTGAATAAATTTTTCAAAAATGACATTGATATAGAAAAAGCACATCTGTTTAGAATAACCTACTTCAGAAAGGGTTTATCTTCAAGATATGATCTGCCTCTTTAGCAGGCTATTTATTTTGCATTTGTTAAAGAAAACAAAATTAGCATAGCTAACCATGTATTATGTGTCTCTCAGTTTGCCCTGCCTTCCAAAAGGAATTCATTCAAATAATGTGAAGTAACAACGCTGGAGTGCCTTGAGGTATGAGGATGAAAGGCACTACTTAAGTGGTGACAATTATTATTATTCTGCCACAGATAAAGAGTAACAATTGACTTTTAAAACCACTGTGGATAATTTCATTTTGCTCCCCACACCTCAGAGCCTAGAGTGCTCAGCACATGTTATACACTCAAACTAGGATAACACATATACAGTGATGGGGAATATAAAAGTAATTATCCCAGTAATTAGACACCCCAAATAAACACTCATTATAATCATTAGAAAATGTTATCATGGAATGCTCTTAGCTGCAAGTCTTTTACAATAGGATACTTGGGTCTTTCTGGCATGGTTTATGAGTACCACTGAACAGAAGGTGATGACATTGATTAATTGTCCTGTCTATGATAAACCTCTTTGAAATGCATCACACCTGAAAGACCTTCTTCTTTAATGCACTATTGGAATGATGTACCAATTTGTTTAAAGTTTGGATATGCTGCAGCAGCACTGAGATTTTATACCATCATTTCTTGTCTTGCCCATTTTTCTTGAGACTTGCTGCAAAACGTCTTCAGACTCTTGCATGAAAGTCAACTGGAGTGCTTTCGAACTATATAGATCCCTGAGGCCCTGTCCTTCTTTGGGGTCAAATAAACCCAATTTGTGAATCTGCAGACACCTGCTAAGATGAGGAGGGGATGTTTGAGGAGTTAGAGAGTGGCAAGGCATGGTATTCTCCAATAAGGTGATATTTCTGTCACCAGCGGCAGCTCCGCACCAGATGCTTTCCCAGCCTGGGTTGGATGCACATCCTCTGACTCCATACCCCACCCCCCCGACTCCTATTGTAATACTTAATAGCACTGTGTCATAATTGTTTGTTTAATTGGGAAGCCCCTTCTTGCCTCTCAAGTCTGTAAAATAGGACCTTGTGTTTCTTGCCTACTCTTCAGACTCCAGAATTAGTACAGTTCCTGGAACACGGCAAGAACTCAAAAATACTTGCTGAAGAAAAGAATTAATGAATACACTTCTTAAAGGAGAGCAGCTTGAGTCAATTAAGTACATTTTTAAAAAAGAAAAAGAATTTACCTTTCCAGCAAAACGAAACAGAGAAACAATAACAACGGTTAACAACTAACAACGATTAAATTCTTGCTGTGTATTAGAAATAGTTCTAAATGCTTTAATGGTAGTATTTAATTCATACCACCCTGTAAGTGAAATACTGCTAGCAGTAATACTATATTTCAAAATAAAGGAAGGTCCAGCAACTTGTCCAAAGTCACATATCTAGAAAGACAGGACTGGGACTGAAATCAAGGCAGCTGGACTCCAGAACACATGATCTAAGCTATTGCTCTGAGCAGTACTGGCGATGATAAGGGGGCTGTGTTAGGAGGAGGCAGGGGAAGTGCTAAGAATAGGGTCCTGCTTTCAAGGGAGCTTGTCTGAATAACTTGCTCTCTCTTTTTCTCTGAAATTTAAGAGAAGCAGAGAGAGGGAGAGAGGAGAGGAAAGGGCAAGGTGCGTGGGGTTGGTGGGAAACAACTAGTTCTTCATCAGTAGGTTTGTGACCCATTTTATACTTGTTTGATTCTGTTCCAGACAAGCAATACTGAGTGAAAAAGTCTCAAACCAGCACTTAATTCATATTTTTTAATCATTCTTTGAGTATTAAAAAATATGAGAATTATTCTTTATTAGAAAAAGAAATCTTTCCTTTGAAATTTTTTTTTGCTGTCAAAGTAACCAACATATTCTTTACATATATATGTTTCTCTCTATATACATTTATATATATGTAAATGTTTTCTTAGACCTTTAATTTCAAGCTACCAGTTTCAATACTACCACCATAGTGTTTATGTATATTCTAAAACTATCCAATGATGTGATAAAATAGCTAATTCATTTTTCCTGATGATCATGAAACCTTAGAAGGATTTAGGTTTATCAAGTCCCTAAACAAAAATTACAAAAATAATATAAGGTTAAAAAGAAAGAAATAACTTGATTTGTTAGGAAACAGGGTTCAGGTGCAGGATGAAGCATATCAAAGGCATATGAAATGTCATTACTTTGAAAAGAAATAAAAGAATAACACGTTTAGAAAATTAACTATCAAATTACATTTTTTTAAGAGGGGCAGTTAAAATGTTGATGAACAAATATAAGATGATGACTCAGGGGCACTAAAAGTACGAAATGTGTGGGTTCTACTAGATAATACAATAAGTGCTGGGAGTCCCACTTTATAACCCATTGTGATTAAACAGCATATTGCTGAAAATGCAGATGCGATACTACCATAGGAAAGCCAGTCTTTTTAAAGATGTTCCTAATTAAATCATGAAAAATCAAAAAGAAAGTGTTGAGAGAAGCCATTTTGAAGGTCTTATTAATGACGCATTCACAGAGAAGGCTTTATTAGATTTGAACAAGCAAATGCTAATGTTAGTGCACAAAATGATAAGCATTTTTTTCCCCTAAAACATACTTTCAGGACAAAAAGATTTTTGTAATCCAAATAGCTTTAGATTCAGTTAACTTGTAGTAATGCTAGATTTTGATATTTGAGTTAATAATGCTCTAAGTCATATCTGTCTATGACAGATGTATTGATTTCTACCATTTCTCACACAGCATTCTACCACTAAACAGAGGATTCCTTTTAATATTCAAATAGTGTTTCTAGGAGGGCCAGAGGGTAATGACTTTACTTGGAACTTGATATCAAAATATCAAGTGTAAATTGTTCCATTGCAGAAGCTCTTGTTAAATGTTTTGCTGAGAAAACCCAGGGAAGACCCAATTTAGGATGAATCTATGAAATGTATTAATAATTTCAGAAAGTGACAAGTACATTTCTTGTTATTTTAGACACTATTACCTCCTCATTCACTGGCTAATTGCTCACTATCCTTTAAAACTCAGCTTAAGAATCACCATAACTGAGAAACTTTTCCTTAGTCCTCTTTCTTTTTTGGCTCCTAGGTGATCCCCTATCAACCTGTGGACAGCCTGCTCTTTCCAGAACTATAATCACTTATCTGCAATTATAAAATCTAAAAATCTCTGAAAAACAAAAGACTTTTGTGTTTGGTGCAAATCCATTTGAGGACAAGTCCTGACCTAGGAAGTTCTCTGCAGAAATAGTACCGTGTTGGTTGATTATGGGCGTGCTTCCCCAAACCACATTAGGGGGTTGGCATGATTAATGGCATATGTAAAATGCTGCTTTTTCTAGAATCTGAGGAATATTTTGAAATACATCTTGCCCTGGAGTGGGATGATCCTGGTTGGCCTGGGACTAAAGGGCTTCCTGGCATGCATGACTTTCAGGGCTAACACCAGATAAACCCTGGGCACACAGGGACATTTGATTCTCAGGCCTTAGCATGATATTGAGTGTATATAAGATATTCAAAACATGCTTGTTGAGTGAATAAACAAATGAAGGAATGAACAAATGAATGGACTGCCTTTAGATATTCTCTGTTCAGTATAAAAAGTCTGGAAATATTCCATGTAAATGAAAAATTCACCAAAGTCTATTTAGACTGCTCCCTACCAGGAATGATGCCATTAACGTGTTAATTTGAAATGTTCTAACATATCCCTTTTAATCAATGCTTATAATTTTCTCAGCTATTCATTTAGTTAAAACCCAAGGTGAACCAAAAGTCCTTGTTGGTGGAGGCTGAAAATTACTCATATTTACTTTGACACTCACAGTAACTCTAACACCTAAATGCAGATGTTTGAATACAAAAATAAATTTGTTGAAAAGAATTTTTTTTTGGTCTGGGGTAAATAATAAAGTGGTACATACTTGATGAACATCAGAGAGTCGTTCCTCTAAATTATAAATTGTTATTCTCTAATTAATACTAGTTAATCTATTTACTATAGCCTGAAAATGGTATGTTTTAATCCCTGCATGCTATATTAATATAAGGTACTTCTATACTTATAATTGATGATGGACTTAAAAAAAAAAACCTCTGCAAACTATTTTTTTCTTATAATGATAGTAATACAAACCCACTTTAGATAAAGGCCCACTCTTACTATACCTGCTCTTTGATTTGATAAAAATCCCTTGACTGATCAATTTCTCCCTAAACTATTAGCCCCCCATCTGGCCTAATTTATACACGGGGCCTAGACTACATGGTTCATCATCTGAACTTTATTCTCTCCAAGCTCTTCAACCACTGTTCTAGTACATTCACTCAGCAACACCTTACCTCGGCCAAGCTAACAGACCACTTGCTCTGCTACACTTGGGATGCTGAGAATAGCTAGAGAAAAACCTCAAGACCATACAGATTGGCACTACTACACATTTATGGTTTCCAATCTTGGGGCCTCAATGCCATTCCACAGTCCTTATACCCTGTCAGCTCGCTTTCCCATTTGAACTCAGTGATGCTTCAATCTTACCATATTCTTCAGTTTCCTTAACCAGCTGAGCTTGCCTCCTACTTCACAAAAAAAATTAAGTCTATGAAGTTTGAGACCTCAGCTTATTCCCTGTTCTCTCCACCTCCACCCCCCACCCCCTCCCACACACACTAGTTTATCTATACCTACATTCATACATACTTGCTTTTCTCAAGTCTCAAAGGTTAAGGTCTACATCTTCCTGTTTAAGGCCCCCTCTTTCTGTGCTTTCGATTTCATTGCTTGCTGTCTCCTCCAAGACTACACTCTCTTCTGTTATTTTCATGCTTTATTTTCTCTGTCTTGTTCTTCTTATCCTAGAGGTACGTTCATGGGTCTTGCATTCTTAAATGAACAAAGCGATAACACTAGCCACCGCCCCCCACATACATTCCCGATACTCTTCCCTACTCTCCTTCTTTGCTCAGTCAGCTGCCTCTGAAGAGGAGGTGACTCTTGCTTCCTGTAACTCTTCAACACTCAAACTTCTTGCAATTAGGTTCTGCAGAGATTAGTTTTGGGGAAAAATATTACCAACAACTTTTAGGTAACCAAGTCCAATGATCATGTTTTGCTTCCTATCCTAAGTCCCCCTGTTCCATTGAGCACTACTGACATTTTCTTGCAGCTCTCTACTCCAATGTCGTTTCACTCTCCTCTCCCACCTCTGTCCACTCATTTTTCATTTCCTGGTAGATTCTTTCTCCTTGTCTGCTTCTTTTATATTGTGCCCCACAGAGTTCCAGTTTTTACTCACCGTTACTTCTTTTTTTCTTTTACACACTCTCTTACACAATCTCATCATTTTCATTGTTTTAGCTCCCATTTATAATGCTAATGACTTCAAAAAAATGTGTCTTCAGTCCTGGCCTCTCCCTTCCCCTTTGTATTTATATATCCAACGGCCAACTAGACAGACATATCCCTTTAGATGTCTGATAATAACCATATATGTAACACATCCTAAACTGAACCCATCATCTCCCACCATGCCCTCTACTCCCCATTTATTTCTAGCATATTTCTAGTGTAATACAGTGACTTATAATAAGAATTATATATTTGGTGTGGTAGAGCTCCTAAAACCATTGGAATTTCCTAAGTGATAAGTGCAACGAGAGTCTACTGTCATTCATAACAAACCCCTTTCTACCATACCTGAGTTTGTGTTAATGAGGTGACTATTGGAAAGTCCCTAAGAATGGGCATCTTGTTACCAAGGGAACCAACAACGCAATTAGAGGGTTGGAACTTTTAGCCTCACCTCCCCACCTCCAGGGAGGGGAGAGGGGCTGGAAGTTGAGTTAATCACCAACGGCCAATTATTTAATCAATTGTGCCTATATAATAAAGCTTCCATAAAAGACCGTTACTAAAAGGGGTTTGGAGAGTTTCTGGATTGGTGAACACATGGTGATGCTAGGAGGGTGGCACACCTGGAGGGCAAGGAAGCTCCCTGCCCCTTTCTTCATACCTTGCACTACGCTTCTCCTTCTTACTGTTCCTAAATTATATCCTTTTATAATAAACTGGTGATCTAGTAAGTAAACTGTTTTCCTGACTTCGGTGAGTCATACTTACAAATTACTGGACCTGAGGAGGGGACATGGGAACCCCCAATTCACAGCCAGTCTGTCAGAAGCACAAGTGACTACCTGGACTTACAATTGGTGTCTGAAGTGGCGGGAGGGCAGTCTGGTGGGACTGAGCCCTTAGTCTGTGGAATCTGATGCTATCTCCAGGTAGATAGTGTCAGAATTAAGTTAAGTTGTAGGACACCTGATCAGTTTCCACTGGAGAGTCAAATTGCTTGGTGTGGGAAAAACCCTCACATATTTGATACTGGGAAGTATTGAGTGTAGAAAGAGGAAATAGAGTTTTTCCTTTCAGGTAGCAACAGTGATGTATCAAAACACAATCTGCAGTTGTCACTCTGCTTAAATCCTTTCATGGCTCTTCGTTACCTAATGTCAAAACTTCTTAGTCTCATATATTATAAGGCTCTCTTTGACCTGACACTCCTCTATTTCCCTGGTCTCATCTCTAACCACTCCCAGCTTAATGTTTTAAGCATTAGGAACTCCAAGCCGCTTATAGTTTTTCAAGCACTTTATGTTATTTTACGTTCTGCCTACTTGTTCGTGCTTTTTCTGTGGCCTGAACTGCTATTCCTTTTTTTAACTCTGTTAGCTCTTATTCATCTTTCAAAACCTATCCCAGGCATTATTTCTTCTAGCAACAACTTTTATTAACCAGTAATTGTGAGAAGAAAAAAAGCCAAAACGATTCATTTCAAAGGGTAGACTCTGCGAGGGTAGTGCTGGGTGAGAGTTTAAACATCCTCAATGCTCCTTGGTGGATATTTCAGAAGTACCTGCAGAATAGCGAGGGCTGGCTCGGGAGTATTTTCCTCTTCTAAATACCATTGTGATAATGTATTTGGGCACCTCCTTGTTTCTATATTTTGTTTCAATTTCCTTACATGTTTCAGATGGAAACAAAACAAAATCACCAGGTCAAAAGTTAGTTTTCATGTCTCTTTCTATATACATATTGCCAAATTATTTTCAGTTTTACAATTATATAACACCACAAGCAGAGTTTTACTACATCCTCCCCAGCATTGAGTATTTTTATATTAAAAGTTTCTTTTGCATTTGTTAATTGAATAATGAAACAAAGCAGGGCATTTTTGTGTCCATTTGCATAATTTGCATATTGTGATGCTGTTCATTTTCCCCTATATTTGTTTACTAGTGGTAGTTCTTTGTTCAGCAATCCTATTTTTATTTCCATGAGTTTTTCTTGCTCTCTGATTGACCCTCTTTTAATAGCATCCTGTTCATACTTTATGGATACAGTATTGCATGAAATATTCGTGAGGTATTATCAGAGATTATTTTTCTTTAGTCTGAATTCTGTCTTCTTTTGATGGTCATTTCTGTTCTTACTTCGTGATCATTCTCCTTCATATTACAGGCTTCCCTCGTCGCCAAGTAATCCTTTGTTGCGTGTTTATAGGTAAGAATGTGACAATAAAAATAAATGACTATGTGCTTTTTGTCCAGGAGCAGAGTTTATCCACTGACATGCTTTGCTTTAGGGTGAGTAGGGTGGGAGCCAGCCATCAAGCTGGGAGACCCTAAAGCAAGGAAAGAAAGCTTTGCTATGGGGTAGCTTTATCACACTCTTAAGTTCTCCCCCAGAGAAGTGGTTCGTTTTCTTTGGAAAAGGCAACTCTGATCGTGTTTCCTTTTTTTCTTTTTTTTTTTTAACTTGGGCAATAAATGCTTGACTTCTGGGGATTCTGCATGTGTGTGCATGTGTATGCGTATGTGGGAGAGAATGAGACAGGGTGGAGAGAGACAGCAGGGACTGAATTTTGTGTACGTGTTGCTGATAAGCCCTTTCTTTCCGGCCATAAGTCTCACTCCCTGATATTTCAGAGTCCAGCTGTGGGGCTCAGGAGGGCAGATCAGTCAGGCCCCCTGCTTTCTCCTCACTCTGTCACCAGTCAACATTCCTCTTCCCACCTTCCATTTTGCAAAAAATCGGTCGCTATTTCTCACCCACATTCTCTTTATGGTTGTGATATTTATCAGGGTTTTCCCTTTTGGACATTGCTGTCCAAATAATTTGTTTTTTTTCTGAACTTAAGATCTTTCTATTTTTAATTCATTTATATAAAAGCTTTCTAAAATTAAAGTTAACACATTAAGATTCACATATGATACAAATATTTCCTTACCGTCTTTTTACTTTGGTTTCTTTTGATATAAAGAAAGTTTATTTTTATCTAGTCATCTCTCAGTTTCTCCTATGTTTTTATTCTATTGCTTCTCCATTTGGAAAATTCTACTCATTTTAGATATTTACTATAGTGAATTATGTGTTCCCTTGGATTTTCAGTGTTTTTCAGTGTTATTCATTTTCAGTGTTATTAT
The DNA here is from genome assembly GCF_003031525.2 of Neophocaena asiaeorientalis asiaeorientalis. NCBI lineage: Eukaryota > Metazoa > Chordata > Mammalia > Artiodactyla > Phocoenidae > Neophocaena > Neophocaena asiaeorientalis. The sequence continues at coordinate 6,065,342 of NW_020173955.1, read as the reverse complement.
CAATAACATTTTATTCCTCTAAATGTAGTTTGGTGTATGGCACAATTTTCAAACTTTTTGTTTTCTTTTTTTGGTGAAAAACTCTTTCTTCAAACAAAATCTTACATGGAAATTTAACTGATAAAAATGAGAAAATGGAATGGTTAGGTGAATTGGTGTTGGATGGTTGGGGGGGTGGGGGTTGATTCACTTAGTCCCATCTCTCTTTCGTGCTTTCATCACTGGTCCTATGTTTGACAGGGTACTTAGTTTTTGAGAAGTAAATTTAAAAGCCTGGTATATGGTGTGAAGTGAAAGTCAAAATGTATCCTTCCTAAGTTGCCAACCAATTATCTAAAAACTGTCATTGGTAAGACTTTTCTTCCCCATTGACTTATAAAACCTTTATGATATATTAATTTATTACACATAGTACACTCTATTTGGAGGCTCTGTTCCATTAACCTATCTCTTTTTTACAGCAGAACTCTATTTTAACTAGGATAGAAATATTTTCATTTGTAATAAGGCTGATACCCATTCATTGCACTTTTTCCCAGGATTAAAAAAATACTCTTGCCAATGTATCATTCCAGAGGATCTTGAGAAAAGTTATATTGTCTTTGGGTGATATGATTCTCAATCCACAGGAATTCTAAGCTATTAATTTTTGTTTTGATTCTCTAAGATCTTATTTATTTTAGCCAAGTTGCCCGGTCCCGGACTGATAGCACTATGTTAAAATACCTTCAAATAATTGTATTTCTGTTCCTCTCTTTTTGGTTCGGAGACAGTTTATTTCTTTAGGTATTTTTTCATCCTGGCTCTGTTATTTGGCACTTAATCTCAGTCCCCATGTGATAACTAGCCTCAGGTAGGTCCAAACTCATCTGTGGGGCCAGTCTACAGGATGCTCAGAAAGAGTACAATCAGCAGCTGAAGACCAGGAAGAAGATCTTTTGATGAGGACAGAATGACACCGCTAACAGCCCTGGTAGATGCCAAGGCTGTTAGAACAAAAAGGGCTCAGTGTCAGATAGTCAAAGAGGAAGCTGGGGATGAAGTAGAGGGTCGGGGGGGCATTCTGTATTCTGCTGTATACTTCGGTGATTTGCTAAGTAAACATCTTGTTTTAAAATATACTACTTGCCTTAAAGCTAAACCTATATGTATCGTATTAGCAAAATTAAATTAATGGGTGATGACTTTTTGTTTTAGTGAGACAAGGGACTTAGTGTTTTCGCATTCTACTCTAAAATTCTTTTCCTTTTTCCTAGTCCTGGCTAATTTAATCTGGAGTCACAAGTACCATCATTAAAAAATATTTCCTTTATCTGATTTTTAAATTCTATTTTTAACCATGCTGCCAATATAAGCCCTTTCCTGATTACTTTTCTTTTCTCCACTCATTGCTATTGTTTTCACTGATTTTGGTTCTCCTTTCTTATCCCTATCTGACACAGTTTACCATTGATTCATTGTTTTAAGTGAGAAGCGTATCTCTTAGTAGCCTTTCAGAAATTATACCTGGATGATATACTTTCTGTGGCTTTTGGTATCTGAGAATGTCTTCTGGTTATCATTGCATATGAACAACAATTTAATTGATTTTAAAATTACTGGAACATTGACTTTTCTCTAAAAGTTCTATAGAAACTTCCCCAATTGTCTTCGGATACTTATTTTTGCGGATGCCAGTCTAATTTTCATTATTTACAAAAACAAATGTGTATGTGTGTGTACGTGAGTGCATGTTTGCACCAACTGTCTGCCAAGTTCCTGTGTCAGTCAAGAAATTTGAGGTTTTACCAGGCTATGTCTAGGTACTAATCTCTGTTCCTAATTTCTGCGTAGTCTTGGTTCTCTTATTAGATCTTTTTTTCTGTTATAACTTGCTTATTGTTTCTGATCCATTTACTCAGCTCTTTATAACTCTTTAGATTCTAATTCATATTTTCTCTCTTTATATAGTCATTTAGGTGTCTGGGAACATTTCTCAAGTTTAGCCTCTGTGTCATTGATTTGATTCTTTGTAGTCTTAAGCCTTATTTTTTTCTGTTTCTAGTAAAGCTAACTCCATTTTGTTTAGTGTGTTTTTCATCTTATTCTACTTTCTACTCATCTTGTCCTGCTAATCTCAGGAGGGTAGCTTGGGGGTGTGTTGGACAAGCAGGGAAGGGCAAAGGTTTAGGCTCTCCACTTGGCCTTTGCTGGAGGGGATGAGGGGTTTTTTCCTGTGGTGTTTGCTGTTATAGAGCAGTCACTGTCTAAAAAATTCTGTCCTACTAGGCTATCTCTTTCTGCTCCTTTGGCAAGACAGATCAGGCTTTTGCTGGGGCTTTAGGTCTGCACCCACCGGTGTTTTCTGTAATTTCTCTGCTCCCAGTCTGGAATACATGAGACATAAAGAAAACCCAGAGAACTCATCACCGCGTTGTTCCTTTGGTCCCCAGATCCCTAGCTGGTCTGCTTTCTTGTCTCTACCTTTCAGAGTCGTCTTTGGTTTATATGTAACATCCAGGGTTTTTAGCTGTACTTAGTGGGAGAAATAGGAAAAAGGGCATTTAGTCCATATTTCAGGGAGCAGAAGTCTTTAGCTGAAAATTTAAAGATAAATAGGGAATAATGGGAGACAATGAATTGAATGCATTTTTTCCCATTCTCCAGTTAAATCATCATAATTTATATTTTCAAAGAATAGCCCTGGGTTCCTGGTTTGCTCTACCTGCACTAGTCAGACACACAGGGAAAGCCAGGTCACCTCCACAAATGTGGTCAACACGTACTGTCTTAGAACAGTTGATATTTTAATTTTACAGTTAATTTCAGAATCATTTTTACTGCTTTCCCTACATTACAGCATTCGACTCATTTGTCTTTCAAAGGACTAGTAAACCTTAATTTGCTTTAGCAGCTTTGAATGAATTTTTATTGTTTCTTACCATTGCCTTTCAACTCATGTAATTTGAAAACGAAATGCAAACTGTAAAACTCAATCAATCTGGTAGTATTCTTTAATATCAATTTTTATATAATTAACCCCCAAACTGTGTTCAGTTACTAACAATTAATCTTATGCACTTTGAGGGACAACACTAATTTCACACTTAGTAGCGTTTAAAAGGAAGGTGGTGCAAATACTATGGGGAAAAATCCCTCCCTAAGGAGTTATGCTTTATTATCACTGACTGGAGAATAAAAGTTCTTTTTCATTGCAATCCACTGTAGGGTCCCACATTTCTTTAACTCTATACCAGTAGAATTGTGTGACAAACACACAAGCAGAATTACTCATACTTTAATTACAGTGAGACCATCAGCCTTTTCAAGAGATCCCAAATTTTCTGTGTTCTTTTGACAATTTTTTTGAGTTGGTATTCCTGTCAATGCTATATGGTTAATTGCTCCATTGATACTGACTGTCAGATGTCAAACAATGGAAACGTAACAGGAGAAAGAATGAGAACAACAACAGCTGAAGGTAGAAAATTGTGGAAAATTTCTTATTATACAGGAAATGTCCATAGAAATCAAGACCTCCCCAAACCACAATGTATTTCATCAGTGCTTAATACATGTTATATTGCTATATGACTCTTTTTATATATTACTGGCTTTTTAAACAATTGTACTGATTTTTAACTGAAGGATTACATTATATCTTATTAATTACTTGTATGTTCATAAGTATTTTCCCTTAATACTTGGTGTCTAAAGATGATATCAAGTCTGAATCATACTAAAATAATTTTTAGAGTACCATTTAAATTTCTTCTAATAATTCACAGTCAACTATCGATGCTACGAATAAACCAAGGTGTGAACTATCTCCTAGTGTCAGAAAAAATAAGGAACACGTATTGCATTGTATGCGCGGTGTTTGGCAAAAGGTTCACACATATCATTTACTTTGGCCTTTCATGACTTTGACCTTTTAGGTGCTTCTTGTTAGTAACTGAGTGATGAAGAGTTGTAGCCAATTTTAATGTTTGTAATTCATACTCAGATATGCAAACTGATGAGCACATTATAAATTTTTAAAATTATAGGGACAATTTATAGTGCAAAGTGACATAGCTCCAGGGGCTGAGCACCGGCCTGGGAACTCAGAGCTGTGCATTTTAACTTTGATTAACTCTCAGTGAGACCACAGGCACAGTATCTTAATCTCCCTATATCTTGGATTAATCATCTAAAATATGTGTGTAACAATTTCCTTCCTGTAGGTGAGGTGAGGGATAACTATAAAACAGAGTTTTAAAATAAAAGATCTATATCTATATCGCATAAAAGACCAATATGAGGCAAAAGATTTTATGGGTTTAATAAACATCGTATTGTACCATGCACAGAAAGCTAAGACAAACAGCCCATTGTCATGAGAATAGAAATCATCATATCCTGATCTAGAAATTTTATTAAAATGCATGGAACGTAAGAAATAAAAATTTCATAATAGCTTGCAGACACTTATGTGGACATTCATTATTAAATGAGCTTTATTCCTTACTTCCTGTTTCCTACACTGCTATATACATCTTCCAAATGTATAATAATGCATTTTTTTTAATGCTTTATTAGGTATACTCTGTAAAGGCAGCCTTTTTCTCCCCCCTCTCCCTAACAATGCCTAGGTTTTCATTAGGCACTTAAACTTTACACCAGGGGAAAAAAATCATACAAAAGAATTCAGCTTATTAAAAAAAAAAAAAGAATTCAGCTTAAAAGTAGGACATTACAAAATAACACTCAAATTCACAGTAATTTATAGCAAAGAGTAAATCTCTATTTTTAAACTCACCTAGTTGTCCTACCTGTTAAATGATATACTATATCCTGAGAGCCACATAATACATAGGTGCAAATGGTGAGTTGATGTTGGAATTTGAGTCTCTTTAATTTCCATATATTGAAATATCCATCTTTTTGGCTTAATAAATAGCTCTGCAACATTGAATTTCAGCCGGGAGGCCATTCTCCAGTTGTGGAGCAATACAGTTTTGAGTCCTCGTGTCTTCCAAAGCCTCCCTTGCACTGTGGAGCCGATATTTAGAAAGCTCTAGCAAACTAACACCTGCTAAACATAAATCACATGCAGAAATCTACAACTGGACAAGCTCAGGAAGATATAATAGATCATATCTGTGAAGAACCTCACAATGAATTAAGAAAACCTTAAACTTAATCCTATGACCTGACAGCAGACTGACTTATGGAGAACCATAATGTGGGAATTAGACTGAATGCCAGATGGCTTCTAGAAGTCAAATTAAAAAAAAAAAAAAAGAAAACAAGAATAAACTGCAGCCGATGATAAGCACAGGTAGGGATCCTGATGAGGACAGGATGAACTACTATTTTACACTATATTCTCTTTCTTTTGTTTCTCCCAGTCAGCTTGATGGAAAGTCGTAATGTTTGACTAGTTACAAGCTTAATTCCAGATGTCAGTTTGAACAGGTGCAAAAACAAAGAATAGAACACTTCCACTTGGAACATCATCAGTTTTCCTCTTTATGGAGTCCCTGATACGTTTTGTGGGAACCCACTTAGTAGGTTTCTTATTGTTATTCCCCTGCTTGTGAGAAATTCTATTTGATGAATACATAGCATGTTCCCTTAGTCAGTGGAAAGGAAGGGCCAGTTAATTTACCTGCGACCTGGTCTAGTTCCAATAGGTCAACATTGTGAGAGGATACAGATCTGGAACTTTGAGATCACCCTAAGTGGAAATATGCCTGTTACCTGTTACCATCACCACATAACTGTAAAGTGCTATGAGGTATTTCTACCAGTGAAAGATGGTGGAAACTGGCACTGCCCATTATCAATGTTAAATGTGTGGTCAGTACTAGGGCTTCATACAAAGAGGCAGCTGGTTCTACACAGCCGGTTGGTAAGGTGGATGCAGGCAGACAGAGGAAGACCATATCCCTCCTCTGTAGGTGGTCTCTGTTTCATTAGGCTTCCAATTGATGTGACTGCATGATAATCCAAAAATGTGTGATGGGAACATCACTCTCATTTTTCATTAACACTCCTTCACAAATGTATCAGAGGCAGGTAACAAAACAGAGATTTTTGCCAGGCTTACTTTTATCCTTTTGGAGACTATTGCATATCCAACATCACTGCTGGGTGCTTAGTTTCTACTCTTTTAGATTCATAGTTTGATATGATGAACTTCCTTAAGGAAGTTGTGGAAATAGTAGAAGAGCTGCTATTCTTTAAAAGACAAATTTGGGAGTTTGGGATTAGCAGATGCAAACTATTATATGGTGAATGGATAAACAACAAGGTCCTACTCTATAGCACAGGGAACTATATTCAATATCCTGTGAAAAACCATCATGGAAAAGAATATGAAAAAGAATATATATATGTGTAACCGAGTCACTTTGCTGTACAGCAGAAAATAACACAACATTGTAAATCAACTATACGTCAATAAAATCTTTTTTAAAAAGGCTAGTGATTTAGGAATATCAGCTTATATATAATAATGAATAGTAAATGGCTACTGAAGTTAGGTGGGACAAGAAAAAAATAGAGATGATGCCTATTGTCTCAGGATATCTACCAGAAATGTGTAAACCATGAAATGTTTTTGAGAGATGTTAAAGATCACCCTGGCTGACTTCCTTATTTTCATTTCATAAAAGAGGAAGTGAAGGCTTACACTGGTTCTGGTTTTCCCACCGCAATGCAGTTATTGACAACAGCTGATTGGAAAGCAGGACTTCTAACTTGTGCCCTATTCAACATACCATGTTCAGTGCATACTATGTGGGTGCAGATAACTACTAAGAATTACATAATTCATATCCCCTGCTTCCATGAGCCTACATCATAGAGTCTATTCATATAATTATATCAAGACATCATCTAAAATAGACCCCAGGGCTTCCCTGGTGGCGCAGTGGTTGAAAATCTGCCTGCCAATTCAGGGGACACAGGTTCGAGCCCTGGTCTGGGAAGATCCCACATGCCGCGGAGCAACTAAGCCCGTGCACCACAGCTACTGAGCCTGCGCGACTGGAGCCTGTGCTCCGCAACAAGAGAAGGCCGCGACAGTGAGAGGCCCACGCACCGCGATGAAGAGTGCAGTGGCCCCCGCTCGCCGCAACTAGGGAAAGTCCTCGCTCAGAAACGAAGACCCAACACAGCCAAAAATAAATAAATAAATTAATTAATTTTAAAAAATAGCTGGGGGTAATTAAAAAAAATAGACCCCAATTTGTAGCTTTTGGAGAAATCATTAAGGATTATGAGTAGCAGTGTTAATTTCCTGGTGTAAAATGTAAAGTGTTACACATTTCCTGTAGATTTCCTGAGGCAATAGTTAGCATCTCTGTTTTTCCTTGTATCACCCGCCTTCAGTTCCCATGGTACTATTGGCTTGAAAGCCCACCATGAATCCCCATCCAATGATGCCAATTGTGCCCCTCTGCCTTGATTATATCCAGAAGCCTCATCCCCAAGATGAGAGTGGACATCTCTCAGACGACCAATATCTTTTGTCTAACTCTAGAAAAATGGCGGCCTCCTGCATTCCTGGCAACCATGCTTTGTCTACATGATGGGACTCTGGCTACAGTGTTTTCTGAAGTAATGAAGGAGACCTAGTGCACAGGGCTTATCCAACTGCCACAATCTCAGAGCCAACTCTGGCTCCATGGGTCCCATGTTTTTCTCTTCTGCTTTCATTGAACTTTACCTTTATTCCCTCTACTCCTGGTAATTTCTTGCTTCAGTAAGTGGGGAATCACCATCCCTTAGTCATAGGCTTTGACATACACCCAGTAGTTGAATCACAGCTCTTTTTTCCCTCAGGATTATTCATCTAGCTAGTTTAAGACTAATGTAATCATCCCAGAATATGAATATCAAGAAAAAGAATGACTAATTTAAAACTGTCTGAAATTCTTCAGAATATTTTATATGTATAAATACAGAATACTTTATATATCACAGAGTTTGCTTAAAATTTCCAGTATGTATTATATTCATTTCTTTGCCATAAATGTTAGAATTCATACCACCCACTGTGGTTCATCTTTTTTCTCTTTTAAGAGCATCCAATCCTCATCACCAAAGAGAGTGTCATATAGGTAACAGTAGCAGATAAAAGAAAAATAGATGGCATATTTTAGTTACATTATTTTCTTGTAATTAAAAGTCATGTAATTAACCATACCCTATTTCTTATAGTATGAGTAAGAAGAACATGTTAATCACATAATCAAAACAAATGGTATGTATACCAAGTGCATCACAGTGCCTCCAGACATACATTAATTTCATTTGTAAAGTTCAGCTGTCTTAAAGTCTCTTGCAAATTTATCAGCAAAAATAAACAAAATGATTAGTAAACTGAGGAACTTAAAAATATATGATACTATGTATAAAATAGATAACTAATGAGAACCTACTGTATAGCCTGGGGAACTCTACTCAATGCTCTATGGTGACCTAAATGAGAAGGAAATCCAAAAAAGAGGGGATATATGTATACTTATACCTGATCCACTTTGCTGTACAGTATAAACTAACACAATATTGTAAAGGAACTATACTCCAATAAAAATTTTAAAAAAATAAATGAAAGTAAAAAAAATATGAATGGCCACCCAGATTCTTTGAAAAAATGTTTCCTGATTCATATCAATACAAACATTATTTGTATAATAAAGTCAAATGGAAGCATTTAATCATGGATATTTGTCATTAGGCCACTTTGTTTAATGTCATATATGTAGATTTAAAAATTCACCTTAACAGAATTATATTAAAGGCACTGTTTCAGGATAATGTTCAAACAATGTATTTTGCTTACAATTTTTGCTTAAGTAAAAAAGATCTGTTGGGTTTCAACCAACATGTACATGGTATGGATGAAACCCTCTGCTCCCATTAGTGGGTTTCAGGCTGTATCTTTCATGAAACCTTTACATCCCCAGGTTCAGAGTCAGCTAGGAGGTACAGTAGTCAGGCGTAAAACAGATATTTTTAGAATTTGATTTCTAGATTGAATGTGATGTTAGAAATAATGAAAATTCCATTAAGAAAATGAATTAGAAATTTAAATATCTGAAGAGTAGAATTTGGATCATGGCTATGTTGTCACAAGGAAACCAGATCATTTGCCACAAATGATCTATGTTCCTTGTGGCTATGACAAAATAGGAAAAGAAATATAGTAAAAAATGGAAAGTTAGACAATCAGTATCTGTAATGCTACAAATAACAGAAAACCCAACTCAAGAGCCTAAATGATAAAGGAGATTGATTGCTCAGGCAGACTTCAGGGCTACTTGATCCAGAGGCTGTCAAGGACTCAGTGTTTACGTCTCTAATTTTCTGTGAATTAGGGTAAGGGCATCATCCCAAGCCTACCTGTCCTTGAGGTGAGATGATGGTGCCCAGCCTTAGTGGAGTTCCATGCTTCCTTTCCAATTCATGGGAGAAAAGTTTTTAAGCAAGTCGATAAGATTCTCCTAGAGCTGAGAGACTGGAAGTGGGCTCACCTTTCCCTAAAAATATGAATTCTATAGGGAAGGAGTAAACACATATCCCTTCTACCATCCCCTCCAACTTCTGATTTCCAAAAGGATGGGGAATGTGGGTAGGTAACTAATATTTGTGCATTATAAAATTAGACAGAATTTTCAAATTAGATTTGACATGTACCAATGAAATACATTAGCCCAGTGCCCATGATTTTATTTGGGGAAAATATCAGGAGCTATTAAACCTTAAATCTTTGTGTATGAAAGGACTTCTATTACAAGAAATATGAAGATTGAACCTTACAAAACACGAGGTTTGGGGGAAATGTAGAGCCACATTTTTATTAACAATAATATGAGGAAAGGCATATGAAATACTTTATATTTCTTGCTGGTGTCAATCTAAATTTTCATATCCAATAACCCTCACTGCTTTTGTCTTTTGTTCTTTTTAGGGCATGAAAAAAAAAAAAAAAGGAAACTCTCTCAAAAACTAACAATCAGAGCTGCCTGGTTGACAGGGGATGCTTGGGCTGCAAGAAGACCCTGAAGCAAAGATTCTAAATCAAAGATTCAGGGGCAATTTGAGTTTGCATTGAAGATACTTCTGTCTGTAGCAGTTGCTTATGTGTTATGTTCAATTGACATATAAGCACTGTGAAAAATACTCTATTACAATCTCTGATGACATTAGTGTTGTATATGTCATAATGTAATTGTAGATAGAAACTTGGTTTACTTAATTCAAATTATGACTATTCCTTAAAAGCAGAACTTGAAAATTAAGTTTATCTACATAACTGATCAACTTAAGTATTTATTATGTATACTATTCTATACCTAGCAGTGAGCAAGGTGTTATTAAAATATATAGAAAATGAAGTCACTTTTCAGAGGCTAATTATTTCCCATTCCAAGTAAGACATATGATAAAATGGCCAGAATAGTTGTTCGATTTATATGGCAAATATTATTACTTTGACCAGGTGGTTTTACCAATATAAAAGGAAGCTGTGGGGAATCGTTATGAAAAAACAAAACAACTACAACAAACCTAAACTGATTGTAATCCTCCCGTCGCAAAATAAGAGAATTGATTTGACTTAACCAGTGGAGAATAAGTCCTTTGGAGTCTGCATTTCCAAGGAGTTGCAGTTGGCTTTTCATGTAGTGGCTAGTCTTCTTTTTAAAATGAACTTGTATATTCAAATCAGTAGCTAGGGGAAAGCAAACTTCTCCTTCAGTCAAACAAAAGTTCGACGTTAGGAAAGAGAGTTGAAGGAGTTGTGAGTATCCTTTCCTTTTTGTGCTTTGAGGGAATGCAGGTGCATTTCTGTGGCAAAGGAAAAAATTAAAGGAAAACATTCTTCTCAAGGATCTTGGAATTTCATACGTAGACTTAGAAAACAGTGTTGCTAGAATTGTTTACTCTGAATAATACTCTTCAGTCGTGTGAACTGTTTTATTTGGGGTAGAGCTGCTGATTTAGATAACACTTTAGAAAGAAAAAATAACGATTACAGTGACACATATACTTTTGAACTAGATTTTCGTATGGTCAGATATTATATGGATGGAAATTTTTCCCAATCTTTATTTTTCCTTTGTAAATGTCTTTACAAACCAGCACAGTTCATGAAAAGGTCTTTTACTTATCAATCTAAACTAAACAACTCAAGTTCTAATCTATGTCTAACATCTCAGCCTTTAAATTTCTATTCATTTTATTTTTGATGGTACGTGGGCATTCTTGTTTAATTAGCGGTATGAGTGGGAGAATCTGAGGTCTCAAATTATTAGCCAAAGTCACTGGGTTACCTCCTTAAAGCTGATCAGATAGGTTTTCTTTCAACCATCCTATTACAGGAGGTTTTTGTAAACTAGTGTTATAAACGATTATTTTTAGTTAAGAGAAGCCCCAGGAAAGATTAAAAAAATGGATATAAAGACATTCCAGTTCTTGATCTTATCTTTTTCTCATCTCAACCTTTAGAGAGTCTTGCTGGAAGAACACAAGGAAAGACAGGAAGGCTTCTTACAGATCTTTGAGACCTCCTTCCACTCAAATCCCAGGGGAGCTAGAACGCTATACCTCTGTGGTTCAAAAAGTCTTTGGACCAGAAAAGGGGCCTTTATCTGCCAACATTTCAAACATATTCAATCAAATATTGATCTAGAAAATCAGCTACTTTTTCCTCTAGCAAAGAAATTAAATTAGTACTACCTACTGAAGGCCTATACATGGTCCTCGGGAAGATAATGAAGGTACCCTAGGCTATTCCTAGGATCAAAAGTTTATATGGACACCAAACTGATTTAACATTTTCTGTAATGCATGGAGACAAAAGGGTGAAAGATCTGCTTGCCAATAGTAATGTGCTGGAGATTATCTCATGTGGCGAGTCCTTGCATCAAGAAGCCAGGTTATGGTTTTCAAATCCATCTCATCTCTGAAAATAAAAGGAATGGAATGTGGCCTGTTTCACCTCACTGAAAGGTTTTCATCACCAGAAATATCTGATGGCTCTTATTCAAGTTGACAGGAGCACATGTTTCTCTGACTCATAAACAGTCCCTCTCTCTATTGTGTCCTGTTTCCAAGGAGTACCTGATGTTATGTTATTAAAGAACAGGAGGTTTGTCTGCCTATTCTTCCATAAATATGAGGATATCAAAAAAATGATAAAAAGCTTCCCAAATTCTAAAATCTTTTGGAATGTCAAGTGTAACTTATAAAATAATGTGTTCAAGTTAGTGTATGATAGAAAAGATCATCTTTAGCCTCCATATACTGAAAATTGTGACAGCCCAATTTTAATGAGAAATGTTAGGTTGCTCGTCTCTTCCAATAGTACCTACGATTTATTTATATTACATTTACTTACAGTCTTAAACAGTTCTTTTTCTTGAGATGTCTTTGAATTTTTCTTTACTTTATCAAGAAAACAAAAATGGATTACATACCTTACAAACTGTGCGTGCTCAAATCAAAATTGTCATGAATTAGTTAAACTAGGAAAATAAACTTCCCTTGAATCTTACATGCGGTAGCCATGGCCATCAGCGTTGTGAACCTACTAATTACAAGGCAGCGTTGCAGAGACTAAGCACGTGGACACCCACTTTACTCAGCAAATTAAAGCTTTCCAGGCTATGGGATTGTTAGTTGTTTGACACAGAGGTTAGATTCTTAGGTAAGATTGGGCATATTTTGGAAATCTGGAACTGACTTTGGGTTTTTAATGGTACTGACCCTTTATTGGGAAGATCATTTCAAACATTGTCACCATGAGGTCACTCAGTTAACTCTTTTGACTGAATTGACTGATGGTGCAACCAAACTATTTCTCTGAATTGACTTGTTTTCAGCAACATGACAATGCAGTCAAAGAATTATGGAAAGAAATAGCGTTCATGAGTGACTACTGTCTGTCAGTCACTTTGCTAATTGAGGAGAATACAGTGATGACCAAAAATATACATGGGTCCTGCTCTCAAATAATTGCTTAGTAAACATAACATTCCTTCTGTGATAAGAGATGTGAAAGAGAGGCACAGACATTTGTTAAGCACCTGGTTTGGGCAGAGCACTTTTGTTTATTCACAAATCAGTACGGAAACTTGTACGAAGGTTAACAAGATGAATTGCAAGTGGAAGAACTAAGGAGATCTGACTTAACGGGATTCATAAAGAAAAAATACGTAAGAAGAGTTGGGTTTATGGCAAGCTTAGTAGGAGACCATGTGATGTGACTTTCAAAATAACTCAAGCAATTTTAGAATGATTAACAGGAGCCCGAGGTATAGATTAAGAAAGGAAAAAGGCATCAGTGTATTTGACACTGGTCACATGTTTTAGGCTCCTTTTCTGGGAAGTACAACTTAAAAGGGTTATTAAAAATCTGGTGGTGTCCCAAGGAGCTGACTCCGTACGGTGAAAGGTCCAGAAATCACGTCTATGAGAAACATTTGAATAAACTGGGAAGCTTGACAAAGGGAAGACAAGGGAGAGTATGATAGTGTCTTTAAATAATTAATATGCTGTCTTGGAAGATGAATTGGATAATGTTGTATAGCCATACGTGACAGATCTTAGACCAACCAAAGGGTGGAAGTTACAAGATTAGGCTTAACATTAATGATGAACCTTTCAACAATAAAAGCTAGTTGAAAAGGTAATGAGCCCCTCTGTGAGGTATGGAGTCTATGGCATCAGAAATGTTCAATTAGTGGCTTGAATTAAAGCATTTTTCAAGAATGCTATGGAAAGATTTTTTTAACGTTAATTGATACACTAGACCAAATATTTCTAAGGTCTCCCAACTCTGAATTTCTATGATTTTGTATTATATTTGATAGAAAAATTTGCCTTCTAGAATGCACAAATGTAAAGTTTTCATTTTTTCTGCAGAAATTTAGTGAAAGTCTATCACTGTGGGAGGAAAATAAATCACACAGTCTCTGATCTCCAGGTGCTGCAGCCTAGTAGACATAACAAGCACCTGAAAACAAAGAAGTGACTCAGGATGAAATCAGTGCCGTGACACAGTTATATGCAAACTTCTCTGAGAAAATACGGTAGTATTCAATCCCGATGGAGGTGGTAATAGGGGAGAAGTAGAAAAGCTTAACAGAGAAGGCAGGAGATAATTCTTCCTGTTTTTGTTTTCTTTTTGAGGTATGGATAAAACATAAAAAGAGTCAATGACCCAAAGCAAAGGGCACGTTTTGTTACCTCCTGCCAAGGTACTTTAGTACACTATGAGATACACACACACAAGATTAGTAAAGTATGGTTCTGTGTCTGTCCAATATTGAGTCCTATATTCAGTACAGAGAATAGAGATGTGGGGCTTTGTTGTAGAGTCCCATATGTAAGCTACAGAATGTGTATACCTGTGTTGGGCATAATATGCTTTATAGATATATAAACAAAACTGTGTAGATCCTAACACATTATATAACTTTGCACCTAAAATATTTTATTTATTTTTATTGAATATCTCCACTTGGAGATATGCAATTTCCTTTCTCCATAGTGGCTTTAAGAAAAAAAAAAAACAGCCTTATTGAAATTTAATGCAAATACCATGTAATTTACCCACTTAAAATGCATAATTCAACTGTTTTTAGTATATTTACTGATATGTGCTACTATCACCATAGTTAGTTTTAGAACATTCCCATCACCTCAAACCCAATTCACTTTAGCTATGACTCCCTATCCTTCTATCCTCCTCAGCCCTAAGGAACCATTAATCTACTTTCTGTATATATTTGCCTATTCTGGAAATTTCATGTAAGATGTTGTATTTTATGATTGGCTTTTTTCACTTAGCATAAAGTTTTCAAGGTTCATTCATGTTGTGGAATGTATCAATACTTCATTCTTTTTGTGGCCGAATAATATTGCATTGTATGGCTATACCACATTTTGTTTATCCATTCCATCAGTTGATGGGCATTTTGGTTGTTTCTACCTTTTGGCTATTATGAATAATGCTGCTACAAACATTTGTGTACGTTTTTCATTTACCTCACTTATGTAACTAGGAGTGGAATTACTGGGTTGTATGGTAATTCAGTGTTTAACTGTTTGAAAAACTTCGGACTGTTTTCCAAAAGTGGCTGTGCCATTTTACATTCCCAGTGGTGTATGAGGGCTCCAATTTCTCCACATCTTCATTATTATCTGATGTTTTGATTCCATCTATCCTAGTGAGTGTGATGTTGTATCTCATTGTGGTATTCCCCTGATGACAAATGATGCCAAGCATCTTTTCTTGTGATTATTTGCCACTCGTATATATTCTTTGCAGAAATGTCTATTCAGATCCTTTGCCCATTTTAAAATTTGGTTATGATCTTTATATTATTACTTATAAGACGATATATTCTACATAAAAGTCACTTATCAGAGATATGATTTGTAAATATTTTCTCCCATTCTGTGGGTTGTCTTCACTTTCTCAATATTGTCTTTCAAAGCACAAAACTTTTAATTTTGATGCAGTTCAATCTATTTTTTCTTACGTTGCTTGTGCTTTTGTGACACATCTAAGAATCCAGTGCCGAATCTGAAGTCATGAAGATTTACCCTTATGTTTTCTTCTAAGAATTTTATAGTTTTAGCTCTTATATTTAGGCCTTTGATCCATTTTGCATTAATATTTGTCTATGATGTAAAGTAAGGATCCCACTTTATTCTTTTGCATTTGGCTGTCCAGTTGTCCCAGCACCATTTGTTGAAAAGGCTATTCTTTCCCCCATTAAATGGTCTTGGAACCCTTGTCAAAACTCAGTTGATTGTAGATACATGGATTTATTTCTAAACTCTTCATTCTAACCCATTGATCTATATGTTTATCTTTGTGCCAGTACCACAATCTCTTGATCACTGCTTACTTTGTAGTAAGTTTTGAAATCTGGAAATGTATGTTTTCCAACTTTGTTCTTCTTTTTCAAGATTTTTTTGGTTATGGTGGGTCCCATGACATTCCCTAAGAAAGTTAGAAGCGGCTTGCTAATTTCTACCAAAAAACCCCCACTGGGCTTCTCATAGGGTTTGTATGTAATCTGTAGATCAATACTGGGAATACTGCCATCTTAGCACAGTTAAGTCTTCTGATCCATATATATGGGATAGTTTCCCATTTATTTAGATCTTATTTAATTTCAACAATGCTTTGTAATTTTCAGAGTATAAGCCTTGCACATTTTTGTTAAACTTATTTGCAAGTATTTTATTCTCCTTGATACTTTCTTAATTGGAATTGTTTTTTAATCTCATGTTCAGATAGTTTGTTGCAAGCACATAGCAATACAATTGGTTACCTTTTATCCTGCAAACTCGCTAAACTCATTTATTAGTTCTAATAATTTTTTAGTAAGTTCCTGAAGATTTTCTATATACAAGATCCTGTCATCTGCAAATAGTTTTGCTTCCTCCTTTCCAATCTGGATGCCTCTATTGTGGCTTATTAACAAAATCTTTAATAGAGAGGAAAAAAAGAGTGGGGTAAAAAGACAGATACTATGCTGAACCATGCACATTTAGATTTTTGTGAACTCACATTGTAAGAATATTACAGCCAAAAATAGGTAACAGTTTTATAACACTTACTTTGCACCAGTCACTTTATACTTATTAACTTATTTAATAATCACAACATCCCTATGAGGTTGTTTGTATTTCATTTTATAGATGAGGGTGCTAAGGCATAGAAATGAAAACGGCCCCACAGCCCATAAGCGGCAAAGATGGAATGAAGGACTTAATAACAACAGCTAAGAGTTGCATTCTACTTAACAACTTACCAGGTATTTTCAAATAATTTATATTTCAATTAATGTTCAGTATAACAAAGCAGGAAATATGTACCCATTTTACAAATGACAAAACTTATGTTCAGATATATTAAATGATTTGAAAAAAAGTCCATAATTAATAAGGCGAAATCATAATTAAAGTTCTTTTGACTGAGGCTTTATTTATTATATCACAAGTATACTTCTGAAAGCCTTTCTCCATGTTGGATATGGAGCAGCCCAGCGGCTTGTACGCAGGATAGAAAATACTGCTAACTCTTTCAGCTGAGTTTCTTTGGATGCATTGGTCAAAGCTGTCTTGGCTAATCCAAACAGACAGGGAATTTATTGGAAGTGATTAGGACAGCCATTGGAACTGGAGGAAAAGCATGACTATCAAGCTTTGGAAAGTCAAATCTCAGGGCAGACACTGGGATGTGGTATACAGAATTAGTGAACAATCTTTCCAGGGCTTTGTGATCAAGAGGAGTCAGATCCAGCGATTGTCTATTCCGGTGACACTCTACTCAGGATTCTAATTCCAAGGAGAGTCTGATTTGATTGACCTAGCTTGATCCATTGGCCCACTCAGTGACTTCTAAGTCCCAGGAATTCTAAGTTCAATGGAGGATGGCAAAGAACTGGGATGCTGTTTTCAAGAAGAGGAAATGGGCATTGTGATAGCTGAGCTCTTCTATCTATTATGCTAATATGTGCAAACCACTTTTCCTTCCACTACCACAGGTCACATATCTCTAAAACAGGGCAACTAAAAAGTGATCAGTGGGCATATTTTGAACATTAACCTTTCAAAGGATTCCTTGAGATTCATGTATGGAACGTATTCCATTATTCCATGAATATGAACCCTATACTTATGGTATCTTGTTTTATAGACTCCCACAAGGTACCATGTGTCGATGTGTGCATGTATGTGTGTATATACATATGTATATACACACATATATAGTGTATGTGTATATATTTCATATGTATAAATGTTATATATATTATATGTGTACATGTATACATGTATATGTGAGTATATACACATATATACATGTATACATGTACACATAATATATATATAACACACAATAAAGAAGAAAAATGATATTTTTTAGTGTCAAAAAGGAGCACATGAATTTTCCACTTTTCAGTGGGAAAAAAAGTATTATCAATTTACTCTGATTTTTATTTTTTACTTTGATTCTCACCTTAGGACATAGAATATAGTTATAATATGGGAAAGCCATTATGAATGCACTCTAGGTTCAATAGTTTATCAGCATAAAAATGTGCCTTAGCACAACAACAGCTTTTCCTACAGGTAGGACCAATGTTGTAAATTGTCTCCATTGCTTCATGCAGAAATGTACCATGGACTGCTTAATTATAATTTTTTCCTATTAGTTTTGTTTTTCTTCATTATCGTGCTCTCACTGTAAGGTTCCATAATGCAGCTTACAAAAGAAAGCCACAAGATGCTGGGGATAAAATGAGAACAATCAAGAGGAGGTAAAGAGACAGGCAAATGAAATTATTATGAATGGTGCATTGCAATATTTCTGCACTGTACGTTTTTATATAAAAGAACAGAGCAATTTAAAAAGGTGTATTTTAGCTGTGGTGAAAGAACGGTTTAATTGGTTATAAGTAAGTGTACATGCCACAGTACAGTTGGATTGCCCCTGGTGAAATCAATTTGTATTCTAACATTTCTTAAGACAGACCTTTGTTTTTCTGGATGGGCACTTTTATGGGCTTATCAGTGAAGATATTTGTGAATTTGGCTGCAGGAGATGTAGAGTGGCCAGTGAGCAAGGTGCAAAGAATGTGGGCTTTAATAAATAGGAATTCCAAAGGATTTTGCAGGTTTAGCTGAGTGGTGACACCTGCTCTCTTCCCAGCTGCCAGAGCATGGAATATGATTTTTGCACTGCCATGTCACATTCGCCCATGATAAACAAACCTATTTATTTTATAAGAAACAATAGCAACATGATATGACAACTTGAGCTGGCCCAGTGCAATTCAACTGTGTTATTTTCTGATAACAGGAGTATAGCTTGTGTCATTGCTGTATATCACTTTCTCTGTGTAAATTTGGTTTTTTTTCAAGCCTAAAAGACAAATCCAGCTTTTATTGCTTTTATTATCTTTGATAAGTGACGTAGCAAGACCTGCTGCTCCTTGCATTAAACTTAACATTAAAAAATGATATAAAGAGACTTGAATTAAGATTCAATATGATTGCAATTTATATCAAATAATTAGGCTGCTTTCAGATGATAATACTGTCTACCATTTGGCTTCCTTTTTGGAGGAGGGAAGCATAGGTCTACGACCAAAGGAACAGTAGTTTCCAGCTCCATTCCTTCTTTTAAAACTCTTATCAGCTGAGATATTTCTGTTTTAGATTTCCTAGAATAATAATTTACTTACTTACATAAAAAGCACAGAAAAGCTTTTGTTTTGTCATGAAAATAAGAAGCACACCTAGATTTTCAAATAAAAAGGACGCATTTACATTTCATGCAACAAATTTTAAAATTATTTTTACTGTGAAGTTTCCATGATAGAAAAGTAGAATTTAGCACAAAAGAACTCATTTTAATCTTTTTTCCCACCTCCAGAAAAGACAATAAGCATGTATACTAAACTTTCAAAGTATTATAGCATGCTTGTTTCATTTTCAAATTCTGCTGTAAATTCTCCTTGCCCCTGTATTGAGAAAAACCAGGTGCCCATAAAAACTAGGGAATATCTGTATCTTTCACATGAACAGACATTGTATGTTAAGTGCACAAAACAGCTACAGAAACTTGAAAAGCAGAAATGAAAC
Organism: Neophocaena asiaeorientalis asiaeorientalis; assembly: GCF_003031525.2. Lineage (NCBI taxonomy): Eukaryota > Metazoa > Chordata > Mammalia > Artiodactyla > Phocoenidae > Neophocaena > Neophocaena asiaeorientalis. The sequence goes on along the minus strand of NW_020173955.1, from coordinate 6,045,701 downwards.
ACAAAGCAAATTCATGCTTTTGCTGATTGTTTAACAACGAACAATTCTTTACAAATCATCATAACCTAGTCATGAGGGGTAATGCACTTTGCAACTGAGTTTTGAGCATGATGTTGCCTTTTTATTTTGACTTGTCTTGTTTAGTAAGATACATTTACCCTTCAGGGCTTGAATTTTAGGTCTTTTCTTTCTGACATTACTTATATCCACTCATGATCACTTCCATGGATTTATGCTGGATTGAAAGTTTTTACTCTGACCATCATACCCTGTATGACTGGGCTAGAGCTGTAGTGACACTGGGTAAGTAAACGTGAAACAAGAGCAAACTCTAAAACAAAACAATAACAATAAAAAAATAGCCACTATGGCAACATCCTTTATTCTGGGAGAGCTGTTTAACTGTATCTGAGTGGAAGAGGTGATATGACTAAAAGTGAGAAGATGATTCCCACTGGCCCTCCTTTGATCCAGCTAATAACTGGAGATGAATATCACAGTGTGGTTGGCATGTCAGTTCACACTTGCCTCCCGGCTCACTTGTGAAAGGTTGACCTGTCATTTGATTTGCATTCCTCAAGCCAGAGGGCTGCCCTTAAGAATCACTAAGAGTGAAAGAAAAACGGAGCTGGAGGACTCAGGCTCCCTGACTTCAGACTATACTACAAAGCCAGAGTAATCAAGACAGTACGGTACTGGCACAAAAACAGAAATATAGATCAATGGAACAGGATAGAAAGCTCAGAGATAAACTCACACACATATCGTCACCTTACCTTTGATAAAGAAAGCAAGAATATACAATGGAGAAAAGACAGCCTCTTCAATAAGTGGTGCTGGGAAAACTGGACAGCTACATGTAAAAGAATGAAATTAGAACACTCCCTAACACCATACACAAAAATAAACTCAAAATGGATTAAAGACCTAAATGTAAGGCCAGACATTATAAAACTCTTAGAGGAAAACATAGACAGAACACTCCATGACATAAATCAGCAAGATCCTTTATGACCCACCTCCTAGAGAAATGGAAATAAAAACAAAAATAAGCAAATGGGACCTAATGAAACTTAAAAGCTTTTGCACAGCAAAGGAAACCATAAACAAGACCAAAAGACAACCCTCAGAATGGGAGAAAATATTTGTAAACAAAGCAACTAAGAAAGGATTAATCTCCAAAATATACAAGCGGGTCATGCAGCTCAATATCAAAAACACAAAGAACCCAATCCAAAGATGGGCAGAAGACCTAAACTAAAAAAAAAGGTTCTGAAGAACCTAGGGGCAGGACAGGAATAAAGATGCAGAGATAGAGAATGGACTTGAGGACACTGGGAGGGGGAAGGGTAAGCTGGGACGAAGTGATAGAGTAGCGATGCCATATATACACTACCAAATGTAAAATCAATAGCTAGTGGGAAGGAGCCACATAGCACAGGGAGATCAGCTCAGTGCTTTGTGACCACCTAGAGGGGTGGGAGGGAGACACAAGTGGGAGGAGATATGGGGATATATGTATACATACAGCTGATTCACTTTTTTATACAGGAGAAACTAACACACCATTGTAAAGTAATTATTCTCCAATAAAGATGTTAAAAAAATAAAATAAAACAAAATAAACTGTAAAAAAAAAAAAAAAAAGAATCACTCAGAGTAGGGAAGGGCAGGGCTATAACAATCTCCCAAGCAGGACTTCTCCTCTATCATGCCTGGGGAATGGGGAGGGGTGGCTGAGAGAGAGAGAAAGATTCCCTTCTTAACATCCCAATCCAACGGAGGAGGATGCCACAGTGTAAGGAATTTATAGCCTTGAGAAGTGCATTGTACTTGCTCCTAAGGCTTCTGTGAGACAAAACAGTACCTATTTGCAACTGTGGAGAAGTGACACTGGTGACAAGGACACCACTTCCTCAGAGAAAATGAGATGATGTAGATGTTTTTTGTCTTATAGGAGGAAGAATCATTCTCCTTATAAGTGGACAGATAATGTGATTTCTAAGGGTCTTTCTAGCTCTGTGTCTTATAGTCTTACAACTTAGTCAGTGTGTACGTGTTAAGGAAAATATACAAGGCTTAAAAAGAAGAGTGTAATGAAAACCTGAAAAATGTGGAATATGAGTTATTTCTAGGCACCACATTCTAGCTCTGTCTCTGTTACTAGCCAGCTCTATGACCCTCAACCTTTCAGTGCCTATTTCCCTGTCCATCCAATATGAAATGGAAATAATACCTGTTCTGCTCATGTCACCAATTATTGTAAGGCTCAAGATAAAAACAAACAGGCCCATACAAAAGTGCTATGCTTTCAAGCACTATCATATATAAGCCTCCTGGATTTGCATGGAAGCAAAAGTCCTCCACTTCCTGTACATTCTCCCTTAGCATGACATCTGTTACTGGAACTTCTTTCCACAAAGGCTTGAGTTGAAAGAGTGCTCCCAAAACTTCATTCATTCATTGATTCACTCATTCAATCAACAACTGCTCAGGTACTGTGATAGGTGATGGGGATACATAGAAGAAAAGATCATATTCCTGCCATCAAGACATTTATGTCACAAAGAGGCAAAATATGAAAATTGATGAAATGATATCATGTGACAGTTACTGGAAGGAAAGTGGGCATCATCTGCAAGGGGAGCCATGAGAAAGAAGTATCTAAGTATGAATAGGAAATCTGGAAAGTTTTCATAGAGGAGGAAACAATTGAATTGACTCTTGAAGGGAGCATGGAAATTCACATGTGGTCAGAGGTGGAGAGTAAATTTCAGGGGACAGGACTACTATGTGCTAATACTTGGAAGTGTGACAAAGCACAGTCCGTTCATGGAATAGCTCTTATGTACTATAGCCTAAAAAAAGCAGAGGGTTTGAGGAGGATATGGTAATAGGCAAAATCTTAATCAAGAAGGACTTTCCACCGTTAGGAATTTGAAACTTATCCAGTAGGTGATATGCTGTAATTGTTGAATAGTAGGTAGTATTAAGATTGCATTTTGGAAAACTAATTTTGGGGATGTAACTACTAGAAATAGTAAGAGTGAAGGATAAAAATTCTATATGAAATGTATTCAAGGAATGTAGGGTGTGGGGTTTTTTTAAAAGGAAAAAAGAGACTAAAAGAGAGTAATATTGTCCTGAGGTAGTTATATAAAGGTTGTTCTAGAATGAGAAAGAGAGCAACGAAGGACAAAAACCTGAATGGATCTGGAAAGTTGTAAAGGGTTTGTGAAAAACAAAGGGGAAAAAAAAGGGAGAGAGAGAGAATCTTATCTCATGTGGTCAAGTTGGCTGAGATTGAATGAATTTATTATAAGGTTTTAAAATGAGCTTTAATAGTAATAGTGTACTGATGTAAAGCTAGAGTTTATTTTTCTCTCTCAAAAGGGCAGAGTTTCTTAGATAACTGGTGAGCTCTTAGCATAAGACTGTAAAAGGTTTTTCTTTGTTTTTTGAATAATCCACATAGGAAACAAAGATTCTGTCTTTATGTTGTGGTGTGTTGTCTTTATTTTGTCCTCAGTTATTTAGGAGAATTGAATCTTCTCACCAACCTTTAGATGAGCTAAGTTTTTTTTTTCTTTTTATAATCATTTTACCTCCTATATTTACTTTAAAAGTCTTTTATTGTTTCATAGTGATATGTGATCCTATTTAATCAGTTGCTCAAACGTTTTGTCATTTTTCACAACTTGATATTTTATCTTCTTCAAGTCAAATCCTAAAAAAAATCTTGATCTCAAACTGACTTTGAGATTTCCCAGAGGGTTCCTAGAAAATCTCAAAAGATTTGTTCTTTCACCTTGTGAAAAGAGAGATATTTTAAAAATAATTAGGTTATTTCATATGTTTAATTGCATAACAACATTGTCAAATAAAAGCAGGGGATTTCTCTGGTGGTCCAGTGGTAAAGCATCTGCCTTCCAATGCAAGGGACGCAAGTTCGATCCCTGGTCGGGGAACTAAATTCCCACATGCCGTGGGGCAACTAAGCCCGTGCGTCACAACTATTGAGCTCGTGCGCCTCAACGAGAGAGCCTGAGTGCCGCAAACTACAGAGCCCACGCGCCCTGGAGCCCGCGCGCCCCAACTAGAGAGAGAAAACCCACACACGCCACAACTAGAGAGAAGCCGGTGCACCGCAGCTAGAGAGAAACCTGAGCAGACAGCGTGGCGTAATGAAGAAGATCCCGCATGCCTCAACAAAGATCCCGTGTGCCGCAACTAAGACCCCATGCAGCCAAAAGTAATAATAATAAAATAAAATAAATAATAATAAGGAATTAAACAAGTATTAAAAAAATAAATCCACTGAAAATCTACATTAAAAAAAATAAGAGGAGATACTTAACTTTCCCTGGGTTATATTTGCATGGGTACATATTGTTAATATAAGTATTTCAAAATTATATAAAATTCATAGAAATTTTTCAGTGTTCCAGCTGTTCATGATATCTCCTGATAGGTTATCAGTCATAATTCCAATTATTATCCTTAATGTTGAATGTCACAGAAACAACAAAATTTTCTTATCAGTGCATTAGAGTCGTCCCCCCTCATCTGCCATTTCACCTTCCATGGGTTTCAGTCAAACATGGTCTGAGGGCTTCCCTGGTGGCACAGTGGTTGGGAGTCCGCCTGCCGATGCAGGGGACGCAGGTTCGTGCCCCGGTCCGGGAAGATCCCACATGCCGCGGAGCGGCTGGGCCCGTGAGCCATGGCCGCTGAGCCTGCGCGTCCGGAGCCTGTGCTCCGTGACGGGAGAGGCCACAACAGTGAGAGGCCCGCGTACCGCCAGAAAAAAACAAACAAACATGGTCTGAAAATATTAAATGGAAAATTCCAGAAATAAATAATTCGTAAGTATTAAATTACACTTCTGAGGAGCATGATGCAGTCTTGTGCCATCCTGCTCTCTCCTGCTCAGGTTCCCCAACTGCTGACATCGTCTTCTCCTGACATCTAGCCATCAACATCATCATGGTTCTTTGATCCAAGATCACCTGAAACAGATGACCCTTCTTCTGACTTTCTGTCATAAGGCCAAATAGTAACCTAACACTCTATCACAATGCCTATTCCATTCACCTCCCTTCATGTCACCTTATCATCCCAATAAGAAGGGTGAGTACAATACAAAAAGATATTTTGAGAGAGAGAGTGAGAGGGAGTCCCCATTCACATAACTTTTCTTACTACATAGTTACAATTGTTCTATTTTATTATTAGTTATTGTTGATGATCTCTTACTGTGCCTAATTTGTAAGTTAAACTTGATCATAGGTATGTTATGTACAGGAAAAAAGCACAGTATATTTAGGCTTCAGTACTATCTGCAGTTTCAAGCATCACTGGGGATCTTGGAACGTATCCCCTGTGGATAAAGGGAGGATGACCGTATTTTTGTAATGAACTCTTCATAAATCTTTAATGATGGCCACTTTAAGTCTTCTGCTGTTCACAGATAGTTATTATTTTATTCTGATGCTTTCCTGAAAGCTCTTGCAATCAGCAATAAGCCAGAATGCTTTGTTCTCAACAAAAGGGACTGTCTTAGAGATCCATGGAAAGGATTATGACAGGTACTCTGGGGTACAGGCTTCTGGTGGTATTGCTTAAATAACTTAAGGATTTCCAGAACTTTAGTGGGGAAGCTGATGGGTTCATAAAACAGCTAACCCAAGATCAATCAGAGCAAGAATTAACAACATGGGACTGAACGGACTGATGAAGAACGATTATCATTTTTATGGCCTTACGTTTGGAGCATTGCTAGTTCTTTAATATTCTATTTTCTGGATTTAAGGAATCCCTTTTTGTTTTCTCTTAAGCTAGCTATAACTGACAACAATTTAGTAAATTATACCTTTCTAAACAAAAATGAAACATTTGTATTTTCCTCCCTACCTGATCTCTCCAGAATTTGGAAACTCTTATTGAGTATTCTTATTTTCATGGCAAGATAGTTATTTGCCTAGATTCAATAGGAATCTGTTTTCCTTGTATTGTAATTGGGAAAATTGGTTATATTACCAAGGCTTTGGCTGGAATGTCATACTTGAGAACAGCGTGCACAGCATCAGATATGAGCAGACAGTTTTAAGGAACTACAGTTGACTTTATGGAGCCAATGTTTACAAAGCCCTCTTAAAAAAACAGGCTGGTACTGACTTACAGGGTTCCCAGTATTACAGATGAGTGAGGAAGGCCACTTAAGTTTCCAGGTCTATGAAACTTAAGCTGCTTTGGGGACCCCAAGGAGAGAGGAATTCACCCAAATCTACAGGTAATGTAGGTGAAGTCTGGTAGCAAGCCCTTAGCTTGGTGTCCTAGCCTTGAGAGACTTTTAAAAGTCCAATCTGAGATTCCTTAAGAAAGTTCCAGCAAAGCAAAGTTAAAAAGGCCTATGTGGACAATTATCATTTTCGCTGAACTTATATAAATGACCAGGCCAAATTTAATGAGACTAGATTTATTTTGTAAACAAGAGTTATTTTACTTTGATTATATTTGATCAGAATGGGGGTGATTGTACAGAGAAATTTTGTGTTTCATTGGAAAACTATAACCCATCCTTGTGAGTTATCAGATTCCACTCTTGTTCATTGTCTTTGAGCTATTTTTCACCTCTTTGTAAACTGGATCCTGCATTCATGCACATTTTGTCAGGAATTAACGTTTCCAATTTTTCTCCTACCCTCCTGGCTTGGCACCTCTGGAAACTAAAGCTGCCTTTTTCCTTCCTGAAGACCTGTAAGCTGAAGGTGGCTGGCTTGATATAACTTCAAAGGCTTTATCACCACAAGTGTTGACCACCTTAGAAGTTGCACAGGAACACTTGTGCCTCCCAATCTCTGCTCCAGGAAGTGACCATGACAGTAACATTACCAGTATAATGCTCACTAAAGATGCTTCAAGCCCCAAATTGAGAAATCTTCTTGACTAGGTGCCCTCTGGACTTAAAAATTGGGTTTATCATCCTCTCCAACCATTAGTCTTTGTTTTTCTCTCCTTTTGCAGACTTCTCACAACTTCTAACCTGAATCTCTCTCCACAGCAATCAACCTAACTTCTTTTCTTGTCAAATTTCTAGGAAAGTTTTGATAGGGAAATATGCAGACCCACTCAGACCTCCGAAGTTGCTGTAAAGATTATTTTAAAGTGAAAACATTTGCTCTAAAAAGATGCAGAAAGAAATCTTATCTGAACTTCCCTTATCTGACTAAAGCAGAACCTCCAGAAAATACAGCTGCCATTAACCCCCTCCAGGGAGTTTTCTGTGAATTCAGCTGCCACAGAAACAGACTGCCCATTTCTATTAGCATCAAAAAGCCCAATAGTACCTTTCATGCCTCTCTATTGAAACATTAAACATCCCCCTCACTTTTGTTACATTTTGTATATAAATTTTTAATCTCTGGCTATTGAGTGAGTTACTCATAGCTAAACCTCCTGCATGTACAGAGTACATGTGTAAATAAACCCTTTCTTTTCTCCTGTTAATCTGTTTACTGTCAGTTAATTTACAGGCCCCCAATCACTGGACCCAAGTTGAAAGAGGAAAAGTGTGCTCCCCAAAGTGACACAGTGAATGGTGGAATGTAGGCAGTAGTTTGACACCAGGAAGTCAGACCTGTTAAGATGTATAGAACTTCAAATGAAAATGTACATGATCCATAGTGGGGTGGAAGAGAAACATGGTGTCTAGAAATGGGTCCTCCAGGGAGCTTTCCATGATGAATTCATCACACCTCATGATTGCTTTCCAGTCTGAGAAGCCCCATTTATCATTATGCTGAAGAGGGATCCAGTTCTTGCAGGTGAACTTAACCTTAAGTAAATTCACTAGACTGAGTTACAAAACCTGAGGGTCGTGGTTAATTTATTATAAGAACCAGATACCCTACAAATCAGCAACCCAATCCTAAGACTCAAGAGAAATGAAAACATACCTTCACAAAAAGATTTGTACATAAATGTTCATAACAGATTTAATCCTAAGAGCAAGAAACTCAAAGCAACCCAAATGTTAGGTAGTATATTGATATAATCGATATAATGGAGTACTATTCAACAATAAAAAGAATGAGCTCCTGAAACAAACAACAACATGGACAAATTTCAAAAACCATTATACTGAACTAAAGTCAGGTAGAAGAATTCACACGATGTGGTTGCATTTACATGAAGTAACAAATTAGGCAAAACTAATCCACGGTGATACAATTTTTTAAATGGTTGCTTAGAGGAAAGTGTGAGCAATTGACTGGAAAGATCCTTGTGGGAACTTTCTGGAATAATGGGAAAGTTCTATATCTTGATTGGAGAGGTGATCAAAGTATTTACAGTTCATGAAACTATACATTTAAATGTGGGATTACTATAAAATGTAAATTTTACCTCAATAAGATTATTGCAAATAAATATACACAAGGGAAGGAGACACCAACATGGAGTGAATGTGAGAAACTTGTTGATGTAGGAGAGCTGATTTGCAACTGAATTTAAAGTTTCAAAGAACAAATACAAGGAATTGACAAAGAGAAAGATTATGGGTGTCACAGAAGGAAAACAAGACGTAGAAAAAGCAGCAAATCACATATTGAAGAATTAGGTGAGTAGGGTAATTTGTATATTTTTCATTGTCCTAAGATTATAAGCATGAAAGACAGAATGGAATTAACTGGCCCTTAGGGTGCCAGAGGGGCTGAGGACCCCTGGCAGCGTTCATCTGGGGTCCCTGCCGATTTGCCTTTAGTGTCCTGATGACCAATGTACAAAATGATAGCGGCTGCTCAGTTTTCATAGATTCAGTCTGGGAAGTGGTGTCCTAGGAACCACTGTGACCTGGCTCCTGGCTGGAGGCCAGGCTTCCAGAGGAAGTGCTCTGCCGCGGCCACAGTGGACTCAGCCTCATTTAAGGTATAAAATGTCAGTTTTCAGTCAGTCATGGCAGACTTGCCCTGAAGATTCTGGAGATTGAAGTGCATTTGAATAAACATAATTCACATTCTTAGCCAAAATCTGATCAGAATACTGCAAACATTTCATGCCTACCATGCTCAGTTATAAACCCCTTGAGGTGCACTCTATTTCTGGTTCCCAATGAAGCTGAAACAAGCACAGCTTTTTGCATCACATTTTGGCATATTCACTCAACCCAGGTAGGCCAGAGATTAGTGAAAGTGGAAACTAACAAAGGAATGAAATTGCCCTATCTTCTGAAAAAGTGGGAAATTTGTTTTTGCAGTACTGGGTAAAGGTTTGTGTGGTTCTGACTTTCCTAAATAGATGGTGTGATTTTTACTTTCATTTTTATGCTGAAACAGCTCCCTTCGTAGATAACCTCTCTATGTAAAGCATGTGAATCCATATGATTTAATTCTGACATTTCCTGTCATGGCACTCTGAAATCTTATCATTACTTTTTAAAAAGATCTACTCAACATAACATTTCTTTTCCAATTCCCTGGAAATCTCATAAAGAACGATATTATTGCCTACTTCAATTTGCAAAATGAATTTCATGTTAGCTAGGTTTTTCCTAATATATTTTCACATATATAACTACAAATATATATTTTTGTAGATTCACATATCATGTCAAAATTTATGATTTAATTCATTGTGCCCCTAAAATTTGTGACTGTTGAAAAACATTTTTGATAAAAAAAATTCATACTGGTGTTGACACATATAGAACATGAATTTTAGCTTACAAAAACCTAATGGTTAAAATTTATAACCTATACAATTCTTAACAGTTTTTATACTTGTACTTCCCTAACCTTCATTAACAATTAATTTCAATTTATTCCACATATGGGCATTTGTTGCTTGACTTAAATGATGTATTTTTGTATGCTTGGTGTCATTTGTTGTGTGAGCTATTTTTAACATTACTCATTTCACCAATTTAAAATATGTTATATTTTCTGATGTCATTACAGTATTATATATCACCTGTTTATCTGAAATTTTAGAATTACCTTTACAGTTCTGAAGGCACAGTGCTAAGTTACTGGAATGCAGTCAAATACTCTATGTAAGGGGCTTCCCTGGTGGCGCAGTGGTTGAGAGTCTGCCTGCCGATGCAGGGGACATGGGTTCGTGCCCCAGTCCGGGAAGATCCCACATGCAGCAGAGCAACTAGGCCCATGAACCATGGCCGCTGAGCCTGCGCGTCCGGAGTCTGTGCTCCGCAATGGGAGGGGCCACAATAGTGAGAGGCCCGCGTACCGCAAAAAAAAAAAAAAAAAAAAATCCATGTAAGAATTTAGTTTGTAATGTACTCTTCATACAAAATATGTTTATTTTTTGAATTCCCCTTGAATATGTACATATATATAAACATTTTTGTATGTGTAATGTATACACTAAGTGCAGTGGGTAATTATAAATTACACAGATAATTGCACTTTGAAAAATGATGAGATATACTAGCAATGGTTACCTCTGAGGTTTTTATCACTTATTTGTCATTGTCCACACTAAGTAATTACCATCATCTGGGATGTCTGGTTATTTTTTTCCCCTTCGTCACTAAAAGCAAGTTTTCTACTTATGACCACAAAATTATGTTTAAATTTTTATTTACAAATTGGCTTTTAGAAATTTTGAAATCATTATAAAACAAAATAAAATGAAATTTTAAATTCTGGTCAGACTTAATTTGAGGGTACTTACTTCCCAGCCACAGCCACTTCTCTGAGAACTGTCCCTTACCACAGAGGTGACCATGATGTTTCAAAGTGGCCATCAACTATGCAAAAGTTGATTGAACAAAAGTATGGGTGTCTGGTTAGAGTGAAACCGATCCAGAAGCTAGGTTTGGCCAGACCTATTCTCTCTCTGAAGAATCAAGGATTAAGAATTGTGACATGGTAAGAATGGATCCATTGTAACGGAGGATTTGCCTAGGAAGTCATTTGCTTAGAAAGTTGGTGCTGTAGTTGATGGGGGATGGGAGGATGCATCTTTTGACCCTGGGCATGAGGAGTGGAGAAATAGTTGGTCTGCACAGAGAGAGAGAAATTAGAGAAGAGCACCCATGGTGCCCCAGAGACTCCTATGTGACAGCACATATAAGTTCCTGATAGATTTCTAACTCCTGGCTCTAAACCCTTATTCAGTCAAGCAGTGCCCCCTACCTTTCTGTTCCAGGGGATTTCCCCATTCATTCTTTAATAAAATTATCTTTTTCCTTTGGTTAAATGCAGTTTAAATTTTTTTGTTTTTCTGTGTCTCCAAGAGATCCTACCTAAGTTATCTGGCTGAAAATAGCTCTATTAAACAGAACATAGCAGAATTACCAATACTACTTACCAATGTTTGGGGTTCTGGGAATAGAAGTACATGTGAAATAAGAAGAAGGAGGAGAGTGTTTCAATTTTTCTCATGAATTTCAGGCTAAGTTTAGACAAAATTTCAAAATAGACAAAATGTGAGCATGATACCTTGCTACTCCTTCTCTGTACTCTGGTCTCCCATTGTTCTTCCTGATATCCTAAGCCCTCTACCACAAATTCCTATTCTGAGGACGATAAAATAAATGAATGTCGTTTCCCAAAGTTTCTAATATCACAATACTATTTACTGTTTCTACTCAACAAAATTGATATAGCATTAAGTGGAAGGCACATAATCCCTGGAATGTGAAATTACAACTGTGTCACATACCTGCAATTACCCTGTGGTCTTGGTCAAGTTTTTTAAACTTTTGAACCTCAGTTATCACACATCTCTAAATCTAACCCATTCACATATATTGTGATTTCAGTTAATAGTGACCAAGAACTCTGACTCAATTATTTTAAACAATAAGGCAGATGAATTCATTCATATAACACAAAATCCTAAGGGTGTCCAGTAACTCAAGTATTTAAGTTAGTGGCTAAGTAACATGACTAAGGACCCTGGAACTTTCCATCTTTCTGTCATCCATTTCCAGGATGGTAATTTAACAACCTCCTGGAAGTAAGATGACTTCTGCAGTTCTGGTTTTATTCCCTTTGAAGCATATGTAGCCTCACATGCTAATACAGGTGTCCCCTGATTTTCAAAAGTTCACTATACACCACTTGACTTTTATGAAATACATTAGTACCTATTTTTGCTAACTGGAAGAAATCCGAAGAATATTTTCATTTTTAGGAAAAAAAGTTGAAAAGGAAAAATAGCGTTCAGCGTTCGTTTTGCAGGTGCAATTATAGAGGCAGCAACACCCTGAGCAGCGAGAGTGGCCCTGCCAAGCTCCTTCCCCGGGAAACACACTCAGTATCTCAGTATCAAGCTGCTATAGCTTTAAACACTGTCTGTGAGCTTCTGTGCTTTATCTCGATTTATTTTGTGCATCTGTTTGCAAGATGTGTCCTAAGGTAATTGCATCTTCACTTGATGCCATTTTGGCTTATGAAAGGTTTCATAGGAACACTCTCTTTTCAGGTACCGGGGGAACCTGTATAAGAACATCTGATGGAAGAAAAGGGACAGATTTCTTCCTGTGCATCCTTTTCCTTCTTCTTTTTTTTTTTTTAGATCAAAATAACCTTTTCTGGAAGCCCTTCAACAGGCCTCCTGCATATCTCATTGTCCTGAAATGAATTACATGCTCACCCCAAACCCATCATTAGTAAGGCAGATGGAAAAAACTATGATTAGTTTAGACTTTTCTTGCTTTAACCCTGAGTCACAATGAGGTATAGGAAGTACCCAAAATCAGGGTTTTATGCAAGCAACTAATAGTAGGCAACCAACAGTGTCTTTGTGTCACATGACATTTATGAGTGTCACGCTAGATAATACATGTGACAAGTCTTTTTAAATTTTAAAGATCTGAAAAAAATGTATACATATTAATTGTTTTACAACTACTCTAATAAATAACAACTACCATCCTGACAATGTAGTTGCTTTAAGTTATTAGGAGGAAAGCAATTATATTAAACATTTTCAGGCTAATTTCCACTAACTTGTGAATCACTATTATATAGTGATTTATATAGCCTTTTTATTCTCTTGAAAGCTATTTGTATTTCAAGAAGAGGATGCTAAATAAGCCAATTAATTTACTGATGAATAGATTTTCCTGGATAAGTCAGAGTGAAATGTTGGCAGTACGGGAGAAATTATCAGGAGGCTTGTTGAAAACACATCCTCCAGTTGCCTCTGGAAACCACCTGCAAAGGCAGCTCTCCTAAAGTGTTCCCCTTACCACCGCTTCTTCCCTTCCTCTTGCTCAGAACTCAGAGTTTCTGCAAAATGTCAACCTTGTCCTGCAGCCTTCATACATATGGTAGAGGGGTCATCAGTGATCTTAGGAATTCCTTTGAGTGTATATCATTTCAAAATTGTCTTTGGATTTGGTGACTCGCTGTATTAAATTTGGCACAGTTTGAAAAATTGTAGAAATTTTATCTTTCAGAGCTTCAAGGTTATGATGGAAAATTTAAAGTTACTTGGGTTATTTTTAGTGTTGCCTTGAGAATCCTCTCTATCTGAAGACTTGATTGTTCAGCCTAGTGAGAAATAGGTGTGATGAATAATCCTTACACAATTTTAAGTTTGGGCTCAAACGAAATGCAGGCAGTACTATGACTGGCATGCTTTAAGACAACACATATTTTGCTGAGTGCCAACCGAGCAGAAATTCCCCTATTACATTTATTTATATGGACAAGTACATTGCCTCTGGCTCTGGCATGGTGGCTTTCACATAATAAGCTTTCAACAAATCCTCATGGATTTGAATAGAAAGGAACTGAGTTGAAAAATGGTCATATTATTATAGGCCTCCTACCATTGACTTGGTAACAAAACTCCAGTTTTTAGACATCACCAGAGTTCTGTCTGTTGTCATTTCATGACCCAATTTCATAGTATCTGAGTCTGTCATGTACCTACAACACACTTCTGGAATGTGTCATCTTCCTTAAAACTTCTTGATTAATTACTGAAAGATCAAGTACTTTCGCTCATCCTATCTAGTCTACAACACAATTCAAATATCTTTTTCCCAGTTACAAAATGCTTTTAATTCTGTCATTGTATGGTCTGTCTATAACATAGGCTCTTTATTATGTATTATGTATTTGTTAATGAATGTATATATAGTGATATAATAATCCTAACTCCGTGAAAGAAAGATTTTACTATCCAGTGAAATCATTTAGAGCACTTGTGTAAGGAAGTTGGAAAGATATGAGGTAGTTCCTGATATTAGGCCTATAACCCACTCCTTATGACTTCATTACTTTTTTCCAGATACTTAATTATTAATGTAGAAGTCTGTCTGGTCAGCAAGGAGCAATCCCTTCTGCAAGGTCAAAAACGTTGATGATGCATATGTCTTTACTGAAGAGATCTGTAACCTACCTTTCAAAAGGCCACCTTTTAACTACCTGTGGTGTCCAGCCTGTGTATAATCACACAGGGGAATTGGCCCTTGTCCTCAATGACTTTATGATGAGACCCTTTTGTTTTAAAGTTTAAAATTTTACCTGGAATTATTGTATATTTTGTGAAAATTACAAAAGTATAGGAAAAGCTGTCTACTCAAAATAAAAAATTTTAATAAAAGTTAATGAGCTTGAAAAAACATTTTGAACTGACTTTATGTTCTTAAAAAATCTATACATTTCAATTATGCTTAAAGAAATATTTTAAATGCATTTTTTTTTAGTTTAAATTAGGGATAAACAGAAGCAGCCTAAGTAACTTGCTGGCTCTACTTCTTAGATCTTTCTTCCAAAATACTTTAGACCTAAACAGTGCCAGTTTTATGCAAAATAAATAAACGGATAAATAAGTCTGGGAGAAGCATTGAACTTCATAAGCTCGCTTGGCTTGAGGTAAATTTTGGTTTTGATTTGTTAATTTTAGTCCTTTGGCCGGTTGACCTATCTAAAGAGTAGATAATAGAGAAGAATTGGTTCAGTTTTAAGAGAAAATTGGATCATTTTTAAGAGAAGATTTTTTTCTCCTTAAAATTTGCTACTGGGACTGAGAGTAGGAATAGTAAATGACTGCAAATGAAAGATCTTTTGGGGCAATTAAAATGTTTTAAAACTGGATTGTGGTGATGGTTGCACAGTTCTGTCAATTTACTAAAAATCATTGACTTGTACACTTAAAATAGGTATATTTTATGGTATGTAAATTATATTTCATTAAACTTATTAAACACATATGTACATAAATAAAATAATACAACCCTCACACAAAGCAAAAAAAAAAAAAAAAGCCTGCTTCTGGAGAGATAATATGATTTAAACATCTGTTAATGAGCTAGATTTATAGCATACTTGGTTAGATAGTAAGTATATTAGCTTGCTTTAGTAAGAACAATTAAAACTAAACAGTAAAACAAAACCTACCTGTGTAAATATGCAATATTAAATGGTCACTGTTTCAGAGTCATTGACAGGCATGTTTTCCCCCTTGGGCAGAATCCTCCTCTTACAAGATTCCAGCAAGCACCAAAGAAAAGCAAAAACTTGATCTTCAAAATAAGCTTTCATCAAAGTAAAATATGGCTTCATATTGTCTTTACTTAAAATTTAACTCTCTATGTAATAGGAAAACCTCTTCTTTCATCAATTGGGAGAAGGGGTAAAATCTGGAACTAAAAAAACAAAAACTAAAAAACAACTTCTTTCTTAACAGCTTAAATTAGATTTAGGGACCAATTTTTTTCTCTTTTATTCCTGGAGTAGCAAAAATATATAAATATTCTTCCATTAAACTTAAAAAAGTTTGCTAAGTAGATTATAGAGCTAAGATTCAAACCCAGGAGAATTAGATCTGAAGCCTGTGTGTGTATATCACTACACTGTAGTCATTCATATGTGTGCAGACAAAGGGGGAGCCTTCAAGATGAACCCCTGCAATTTTTTTCCTGACAAAAATTGACTGAGGCTTATAAAATATGTCCATTGCTTCTATGAGAAAGAGATTAAAAGAAGATAATCTGAGGAGAAAATTAAGAGTACTAATGAGATGTGTGAAGAACAATAGCACAGGAATAAAATGAAGTTTTCCATTCAAGAATCTGGTTTAGTGAGCCTGAAACAGTCCACACACAGCTGCTGTGGTCAGGGTAGGAATGTGAAAGTTCTCATGCTGGAGGTAACAGTAAATGAATTCAGCTCCAAGGTGGGAAGCCTATATCATATTATCCTATTCCCATTCTTAGAAAACAAAACAAAACAAAAGCAGATTCTATAAAATTTCCCTTTTTGTCACAGGGAACAGAAGGTTAGAAATGGGTCAAATACAGATAATTAATTTTCAAAATAAGATAACCAGTCATTTGAAGTGAGCAATTTGAAATATCACATATCTTCCTATGTTCCAGAATTACATGGATAATTGCAGTAGCTAGTAATCACAGAGCTAGCTGAAGAGAGAGAAAAACAGTTGATTAATACTGAATCTAAAATGAGAGACTTTAAGAGTTATCTAAAAGAGAATAAATGAGTAAATCCTTTCTGCAATTAACAACTAAATGTTTTGGTTTTTGTTTTTTTTATAAATTTATTTATTTTATTTTTGGCTGTATTGGGTCTTCACTGCTGCGAGCGGGCTTTCTCTAGTTGTGGTGAGCGGGCTTCTCGTTGTGGTGGCTTCTCTTGTTGCGGAGCACTGGCTCTAGGCACGCAAGCTTCTGTAGTTGGGCTTGCAGGCTCTAGAAAGCAGGCTCAGTAGTTGTGGCGCAGGGCCTTAATTGCTCTGCAGCATGTGGGATCTTCCCGGATCAGGGCTCAAACCCGTGTCCTCTGCATTGGCAGATGGATTCTTAACCACCGTGCCACCAGGGAAGCCCAGGTTTTAAAAGTAAGACAATAGTCATTACAATATGGAGATCATTAAGATGTGAACAGCATGGACTATAGAAGATCAGCTCATGTGAAAAACAAACAAACAAACAGGATAGAACGATCAATCTGAAAGAGATCTCAGACTAGGAAAGAACAGAAATATTTCCTTTAGCCTCAGTTGGCTGAGAGATTCTGTTCTATTTCCTACTCAGGAGAATTTTGCAGTTAATACCAGAATCGCTTGTCATTTTGCATTACTTGTCTAAATAATAACCTGTAGATAGCTTTCATTCTATGAATGCTAAACCTATCACTCTAAATCTATTATTTTGTGGTGTTATAAAATTTAGCAGCATGGTACAGTAGGAAAAGAACAGACTTTGGGGTTAGAAAGACAAGTGTTCTCTTATGAGCTCTACCTCTCACTAACCATGCCCTTGAGTAATTTACTTAATCTTTCCTCATCTGTAAAATAAGGATAATAATATCTATGGTGGTGGCTATAGATATCTCTGAAGGAGGAGCCTAGAGATGGAAATCTTGTTGGCAAGGGGTGAAGGGATTTGTCTTGAAGCTACATTTGGAGAAGAAACACAGTGTTTTTACTTAAATTTATTTGAAGTGATGGAAATTATAGGGAAGTTAATGATCACTCCCATATTCAAGTCCCTCATTGGCACCACCATGGGATGTAGTGGGAAGATTTTTGGGGTAACTGAAACATCAGATTCACTAGGTACTCAGCAAATATTAGTTCTCTTCACTGTAACTCTCCTGTGAATTCAGATTTTACATCGGTAGATATTAGAGTAAAAATTCTGATTACTGGAGGGAAAAAAAAATCAGGTAAGCTGCACATCTGACAGGCTAGCACTTGGAGAAGACCTGTTTCTATCTTGATTGGCTACATATAAAAAAGCACCAATTATTAGGGGCATGTTGAATTACAGACGAGAACAAAGACGTTTCTAATATCAGAATACCTTTGTTCCTCTCCTTTTCTCTCTATTGACTGTGAATTTATGAAAATAACACCACAAGCATAAAATTGGAAAATTTAGAAAAGACTAAAGAATGCAAGGAAACAAGTGACACTCATAGATGATCCCACTACATAAATATAACCACCATTAACATTTCATTCATTCAGCAATTCCTAGGAATGCCTGCTATCTACTCTTCTGGCAGTGTGGTTACAAAAATGACTAACACAGTCTGTCCTCAAGGAGGAGTAGAGAAAAGAGACTTCTTTTTCCAGCTTTGTACCTTTAATATGTAGTGTGCAGATTAGGAATTTATTTTCTATTCTCTCTGCTGTTTTAAATCTTTTTATAAAGTGCGGTATTTTGTAAGATAGGGGAGTGAAGTCTGGTCTCTCTGCTATTCCTGTAAGCAGCAGTTGGGAAATAAAAGCACACTGCCCAGCCAAGGTCCTCAGGAAAGGTGGGTCTGGGGTGAAGGTTATGTACAGAGACCTTTCCTTGCCCTGCAAACCTGGCATTTCTCATCTGAGTTCATTTTTAAAGATGTCAGAGAGCTTTTGCAATGTTTTACAGTATTTTCCATTAAAAATGTGTCATGTAAATCAATCATGGCTTCAATTTTTCTGTCAGACTCGTATAACCTTAAACCAAAGCTTTCAAAATTAATCAAAAGAGTAAGTCAATTTAATTTTTCATGAGAGAATAACAGTATGGGGTTTGTCTTCAGCTATCTCAATTATAAATATGTATTAATACATTTTGGTTAATAAATTTCTACAAAGCAAGTTTAAACGATGGGTAATTTTAAAAAGTCTAGTCTTAATTTCTGCATAAATAACCAATTGCTTTTTAAACACGACTTTCCCATTTCTGTGCAAAATACAGAAAACCGTGACAAAAATTAGAAGCTAACTATCCTACAGTCTTGATTCATTCACTTATTCATCTAACCACCCACCCACACAGTCTATAAATATTTGTAGGGTATCTATAGAATGCTAGGCCTTTGGCTGGGTGTGAGGAATGCACAGCTAAATAAGAGCCAGTTAGTCTCTATCTAATGGTACAGACAGACATAAAATCAGAGACTTAAAACATCATCAGAGAAGTGATAACCACAGACATCATGAGGGAGGAGGGAAGGGGCTGGTACCAGCCTGAGGAGCAAGGAAGGAAGGGTTATGGGAAGGTATCTTGGAGGAAGTGCTCCTGGGCTGAATTTTAAAGGGGAAGTATCAATAGAACGAAAAGTTGGAAGATTTTGGAGGCATTCTAGTTGGAGAAAATCACGTGAGGCAAAGCAAATAGATGAAACAGTGGAATGTAGACAGAGAGTACTTGAGTGTTAACCAAGGCCAGAGAGATGATTAGGAGCCGGGCTATCAATTAAAAATTACTTGATAACATCAGTTTGAATAGCTACCTGATGTTCTATCATATCAGTGAGTCATAATCTATGTACGCGCTTCCCTAGTACTCAGTATCTTAATCGTGTATACTTTTTTACTGTTATAAAACAGTTCTGATGACAATTATTGTGCATAAGGCTGTCTACTTTCCCGATTATTTACTTAAGAAAAATATCTTAACAGGACACCTTCAATCACAACTAACAGAAGAAAGCAACTCAAAGCGGCTTAACTAATGTAGGGAAGTTTTCCATCCTATAACTTGAAGTACAGGTTAGGGAAGATTTCAGGGTTGGTCAATCCATCAGCTCAATGGTGTCACCAGACATCCAGTTTCTCTCTGTCTCTCTGCCCCGCATCCTCAGAGTTAGCTTCATCTGAAGGCTAACTCCCCTGGGGTTGAAGAGTGGCTGCCAGCAGTGAACAAAGCTGTTTGATTTCTTGACTTTGTCCAATGAGAGACTCAAGCAACTGTCAGACAAGAGGCTAAGATTAGTCAGCTATCCCAAGCCAGTTCTGAGTCCATACACAATGCCATGCACTGATCATTGGCTCAGGTTGGGTTATATGAACCAGTATTGGTTTCTGTCTCATCGATTGTTAATGTTCCAATAAGTGACCAAAGAATATGATTATGAATATGAATAATTTCTAAATGAGGAAATGAAATAACAAATATAGATAGGAAAAAAATACCTCATACAAAGCTGAAGATTTTCTCATTATTTTTTTGTTTGCAAACAAGCCAATAGTAAAGGAATTATGTTTTCCTTGACGTTTAATAAAAATTTTCTGAGACTCTCTGGTATTTGTAGCATAAAAATAGTTTTAAAATACTTATTGTGATAGTTAAAATAATACAAATAAATAGTCAATGTTTCCTTCCCCCAGAGAGACGTATATCTATGTTGACATAACTATGTTGACTCTTTACTACAAGTATACAAATACATGTATTTTTACCAAAAAATAGCACAATATATTATATATGTTATATAATTTTCTTTTTTAACTTAATATAACCTATTTTATTGTCAATTCATAGAGAATTACCTCATTCATCTTAATAGCAATATAATATTCCATTACATGGAACTAGCATAATTTAGTCAGTCTATTTAGATGGTCTAAACATTGAAGTACTTGGAAGAGGCAATTTCAAAGTTTAGTCCTGGTCTTTATATAGCTAAAGAAGATATTAATATATAGTTGTATATTGGTTCCATGGGGACCCAAGGGGTTGGTTCCATGGTTCCAAGACCCCTGTGGACATCAAACTCCATGAATGTTCAAGTCCCTTATATAAAATGTCATAGTATTTCCATATAATCTATGCACATCCTCCCTTATACTTTAACTCACCTCTAGATTACTTATAATGCCTAATAGAATGTAAATGCTATATAAATAGTTGGTGGTGTGTGGCAAATTCAAGTTTTGTATTTTAGAATTTTCTAGAATTTTTTTAAAATATATTTTTGACCTGCACTTGGTCGAATCCATGGATGTGGAACCCACAGATGCAGAGGGTCAGTTGCATATATTTCATATAATAACATAATTTATTTTCTACATTGGTTAACTCAGTCTGGAGCAAGTACACTGCTGGAGAATGCAGTATTCATAAGTATGCACCCATTTTATGAAAAAGGGGTATGATTTTCCAAAAAGGAGATGGAGATATATGTGAGGATTAGGAGAAAAAAATGCTCCCATTGTGGGTTGCCTGCAAGCTTGAAGATAGAGAAGCGGAATATCTTTAAAGGAGAGGGTTGAGTGCCATAGTGCCTTTTCTTGTTGTTGTTGGCTGTGCCCCGCGGCATGTGGGATCTTGGTTCTCCAACCAGAGATGACCAGGGATCGAACCCGTGCCCCCTGCAGTGGAAGTGCAGAGTCTTAGCCACTGGATCACCAGGGAAGTCCCAAGTGCCACAGTGATATAAAATCTTTCTTTTACTCTAAACTTTTCATGAAGCTGGCTATATGTCCAAAGGCCTATATGATAAATGATGTTTTGATGTGAATGACGTTTTCATAGTAATCTCAGAAAAGGAGGGCTGTGTTCCTATGTGGGATGACACATTGAACAGGGACAGTTTACATGTGACAGAACTAACTCCACGGAAGCAGGATTTTGGAACCAGAAGAGACTAGGAAACATCTATGCCTTCTTCTCTTCAGAGTTCCCAAGAAGTATTGGGTGGAGTGCAGGACACACTTCTAATACAATTAAGATCTCAAAGGATGGGGTACTTTGTATGACAACTGTGTTATATTTTTCTTTGTGTACTTGCAAAAATACTTTTTCAAGATAGATTTCTAGAAGTGAGGTTGCTGGGGCAAATCATGTAAACTTTGGCAATGGTGGCCTGGGTCTAAATTTGGTAACTGATTCATATGCTACTTTGAGCACTCCACGAGAAGCTAACTGACAAAGCACGTGACCTATGTGTGAGTGTGTGTCTGTATAAATGTCCTCCTTTTTGGAGGATTTCTTTTTCTCTCTCTTGTGACTTGCAGGTATTTTATAATCAAGGTATCTGAAATAAATGGAAAGATATCCTATGTTTATGGATTGGAAGAATTAATATCATCAAAGTATCCATTCTTCCCAAAGCAATCTACACATTCAATGCAATCCCTATCAAAATTCCAATGGCATTTTTCACAGAAATAAAAATAATCCTAAAGTTTGTATAGAACCACAAAAGACCCCGAATAGCTAAAGTCATCTTGAACAAGGAGAATAAAGCTGAAGGCATCATACTGCCTAATCTCAAAATATATTACATAGCTATAGTAATCAAAACCATGTGGAACTGGCATAAAAACAGACACCCAGACCAATGGAACAGAATAGAGAGCCCAGAAATAAACCCACACATATACAGTCAACTCATTATCTGCAAAGGCTCTAAGAATATAAAATGGAGAAAGGATTGTCTCTTCAATAAATGGTGGTAGGAAAACTGGATATCCACATGTGAAAGAATGAAATTGGACCCTTATCTTGTACCGTACACAAATGTCAACTCAAAATGGATTAAAGACTTAAGCTTACGAGCTGAAATTATAAAACTTCTAGGAAAAAAAACAGGGGAGAACCTCCTTTACCTTGTTCTTGGCAATTATTTTTTGGAATTGACACCAAAGACACAGGCAACAAAAGCAAAAATAAACAAGGAGCACTATACCGAACTGAAAAGTTTCTGCACAGCAAAGAAGACAATCAACAGAATGAAAAGACAACCTACAAAATGGAGAAAATATTTGCAAACCACATATCTGATAATTAGTTAATATTCAACATATATAAGGAACTCATATAACTCAATAGCAAAAATAAATAAATAACTCGATTAAAAATTGGCAAAGGACCCAATTAGACATTTTTCCAAAGAAGACATACAAATGGCCAACATGAATATGTAAAAATGCTCAACATCACTAATCACTGGGGAAGTGCAAAAAAAAAAAACCCTGCAATGAGGTATCATGTCACAACTTTTAATGGCTATTATCAAAAAGGCAAAAGACAGCAAGTGTTGGCAAGGATGTAGAGCAAAGGGAACCTTGGGCACTGTTAATGGGCGTGAAAATTGGTACAGCCATTATGGAAAACAATATGGATGTTTCTCAAAAAATGGAACTACCATATGATCCAGCAATCCCAGTTCTGGGTGTATATCTAAAAGAAATAAAATCACTATCTTGAAGAGATATCTGCACTTTCATGTTCATTGAAGCGTTATTCACAGTAGCTAAGATATGGAAAGCGCCTAAGTGTCCGTCAACAGATGAGTGGATAAGAAAATCTGGTATATGTAAACAATGGATTATTCAGCCTAAAAAGAAGAAAATCCTGTTATTCAAGAGAATGTGGATGAAACTGGAAGTCATTATGCTAAGTGAAACAAGCCAGACACAGAAAGACAAACATCACATGATTTCACATACATGTTGAATCTAAAAAAATGTTGAACTCATAGTAACAGAGAGTAGAATGGTGGTTGCCAGGGGTGGAGGGGTAGGAGAAAAGGGAAGATATTGATCAATGGGCACAAACTTTCAGTTATAAGGTAAATTCTGTAGACCTAATATATAGCATGGAGACTATAGTAAATAAAGATATATTACATACTTGACATATGCTAATAGAGTTCAAATGTTCTTACCCCCCCCCACACACACACACATACACACACACATACACACAACAAAAGATAACTGGGAGGTGATGGATATGTTAATTTGTTTGATTGTGGTAATCATTTTACGATGTGTATGCATATCAAATTATCACACTGTATACCTTAAATATATACAGTTTTTGTCAAAAGAAACAAACAAAAAATAATTGTGTCTAACACCAAAGTCCTCAACTTCCCCATCTTTCCCCACACTGTTGCTTTTTTATTTTTTAATTTATTTTATTGAAGTATAGTTGATTTACAATGTTGTGTTAATTTCTACTGTACAGCAAAGTGATTGAGTAATACATTCTTTTTCATATTCTTTTCCATTATGGTTTATCACAGGCTATTGAGCATAATTCCCTGTGCTATACAGTAGGACCTTGTTGTTTATCCATTCTCTATATAATAGTTTGCATCTGCTAATCTCAAACTCCCAATCCATCTCTTCCCCACCCCTCCTCCCCCTTGACCACCACAAGTTTGTTCTCTGTCTATGAGTCTGTTTCTGTTTCGTAGATAAGTTTGTTTTCCACACCACTGCTTTAAGTAAAGGTGCCAAACATATATGCTAGGCTTATATTTGTCCAAAGATGATATCCCTGAGTTGGCCGGTCTTTGCTTGGTTTGCATGTCTGTTCTTAAATTAATGGATTTGCTGACCTTTTAAAGTAAAAACTGCTAACTTAACAGTTTCTAATGTTACTTTAAAACAATGTTCATTGAGTCTGGTAAAGTGATGGTAAAAACATGTGTTGTTATTTTATTTTCCCTCACTAGAAGTCCCTTGTTTAGTTTATGCCTATGCCCTTGGGATGGGTGGAAATCGAAAACATCATAAAGGATGGACTCTCTTTGCATTGTTGTCCTTGTTGCAGATAAGAGCTGTCACAGTTGGCTCCTGTCTTTTTTTGCTTATACAGATGAAGATTATTTTTAAGTAATAATTTCAGCTGACATGCTGATATCTCAGTGGTTAGGCTTTTTTTAAATTTTGTTTTTTATTCTTGTTCTACTTTCAACTTAGGTATCCCCTGCAGAGAGTATAGCAAAGAGAGAAAAAAAACGCTTTTTGAACTCTAAAGGAAAATGAAAAAGCCAGATCTATAGGAAATTCTTTCCACGCTTACAGACTAAGCACACAGACTCTTGCTTCAGTACTTGGATAACTCTGTGCTATAATCAGAATATCTCATGAATATTAAAAATGCCCACTAAATATTTTTCAGGATATATTATGTGAAAGACAACCAGAAGTAGCTAACCAGGGATCTAAAATAGCTATGGGTAAGTGCCGAGCGGATGGTACAAACAATAGGACAAAAGACGACAAAATTCGACAAAAGATGGAGCTTTGGAGAGGCCAGTTACAGAAGAGGAGTGGAGGAATTGAATAGCTTCATAAGAAAGATGTGGTTTAGATATGTAGAGAGTAGGTTGTGATTGGGTGGTGGCGGGTGTGTGTGTGTGTGTGTGTGTGTGTGTGTGTGTGTGTGTGTGTGTGTGTGTGTGTTTGGGATTCTAGGGAGACGCAAATTTGCAACAATTTTTCAAGGAACTGTAGATGGGCTAGAGGTTCACATACAGAGCTGGGGAGACATAAGTTTGTTCAAGGATGTCAAGGTCAGATTGTGGAAAACCCTAAATGAAGGTCAAAGTCTGGACTTTGTTCACTTGGCAAATTGAAATACTCTGGCAGGAGAAAGCACGTTTGTTATTCACAGAAAATTATTAATTAGTAAAGAGCTCACACATCTGGAGTTACACTTTAGTGTCACTGGCATACATACAAGGTGTTCAAGTAAATTTTTCAACAACCCTTTTACTTATTTGTACAAAGTTTCCTAAGTGCTCTCTGTATGGAGAATCACGTCAAAAATGGCTTCTTTCCCTTCTAACATATTCATCATATTCAGCCGCTTCTGCGTTAGCCCTCACAGCTTTCCTCACTTGTATCATTATGAAGACAATCACCTTTCCTAACATTGCTGAAACCAGCCCTTTTTATCCCCCAAAGAAAGAGTCCACCATTTTTACCTCCTTCAAACCTGTTTCAGAAGCTCAAACCAGTAGCAACAATGATTGACTAGAAATTCATGAAATTTCTCTTACCGTGGGAGGGAGGGAGACGCAAGAGGGAAGAGATATGAGGACATATGTCTATGTATAACCGATTCGCTTTGTTATAAAGCAGAAACTAACACACCATTGTAAAGCGATTATACTCCAATAAAGATGTTTTAAAAAAAAAAATTTCTCTTACCTGCCATCCCTCGAACGGTGGTAACAATGAGTATATATAAGAACCAGAAGTAAGTCAATCTTCAGAAAAAAGAAAAGGAACAGGGCTTCCCTGGTCACGCAGTGGTTGGGAGTTCGCCTGCCGATGCAGGGGATACGGGTTCTTGCCCCGGTCTGGGAGGATCCCGCA
Organism: Neophocaena asiaeorientalis asiaeorientalis; assembly: GCF_003031525.2. Taxonomy (NCBI): domain Eukaryota; kingdom Metazoa; phylum Chordata; class Mammalia; order Artiodactyla; family Phocoenidae; genus Neophocaena; species Neophocaena asiaeorientalis. Next base: position 6,019,862 of record NW_020173955.1, on the reverse strand, counting down.
TGCTGCAGAGAGCGGCTGAGCCCGTGACCCATGGCCGCCGAGCCTGCGCGTCCAGAGCCTGTGCTCCGCCCCGGAGGAGGCCACAGCAGTGAGAGGCTCACGTACCGCAAAAAAAAGAAAGAAAGAAAGAAAAGGAACAGAAACCTGAAAATCAGTGCCTGGATCAAGGAGACTTTATTGCATTCGGATCAGTACAAGGTGTAAAGATTTATAGAGTTATTTTATATATCCTAGTTTTTATGTTTTCCAATAGCCTGGAAATATAATTGAGTAAAACCCCTACAAATATGAATATGCTAATTTTTGCAGTACACCTTATCAAACAAAGTATTAAGACCCAAGTTTTATTGACACATTCAGCATGTTGTCCTCATTTTAAAATGTGCTTGTTTCTTGCAGAGATAAAACTAGATGAAGGGTACTATATAAATACAATGGTTAAAAAAAAAACTTCACAATTTCGTTGAAAGAACCCAGGTGTGTTGAATATTCTGCTTTCCCCCAAACTTGTGGCACCACACCGCCCCGATTATATTCCTTTTTGTGCTTCAAAGACTTGTTTAGGTCATTCTTGTGATTGTGTTTATATTGTAGATTTGCTTATCTGACGACAGCATTATGAGTAGTTATCACGTGCTAAAATGCCAGATACTGTTTAATTGTAATGTTGCCTACATTTTTATTGAAACTATTCATATTTTATTACTGTAAAACAACTTCGATCATAATGATGCCATTCAAAAGAGCTGATCAAGCTGAGAAAAATGACACTATAGTTGTAAAGTCACTCTATATGTAGCTATTAACATTTTATAGTGCATCTAAGGAAAAGCATTTTTTAAGTTGCAACCGTAGACAAATAAGAAAATTAATTTTAAACACAGAACTATCCCTTTGAAGATTAGAAATATTCTACTTAAATAACTACTGCCAACGCATACTTTTAGATTCTAGCAGATGACCTTCAATGCAAAGAACAGCATATACTGGCTTTTGCATTAGAGAGTTTCAAATCATCTCACTTTGCCAGGGTGGAGAACAAGGACTTTCCTACCAAGGAACACAGAAGAGAGAAACATACTGTCACCTCACTTCAAAGCTCTTCTCTGGTTACAAATCAGAAGGGACAAGGTTACAGATGAGGAGTTTTAAGAGACACATTCTTGTGGCAGTTCTAGGATCTAACACACTCTTCAAATGAAATTAGAGACACTTACTGGGTGCCTACTGTGTGTGTGGCATGTTGCAAAGTGGGACGGAGAACATGGCCTCTGACATAAAGAAGCCCATTATCCCGTTGAGGAGAGATGAGATAAACACACGAACAATTAAACACTAGCATCTCTATTCCAAAATATTTAAATAACAGTGTCACAACAGTAGAAGCAATCCAAGGCCATGTGTACACATAATGCCCAAGAAAACTAGAGAGAAATAACCACTACTGGAATTCAGAGGAGTTCAGTTGGTGTGGTCACAGAAGGTTTTATGAAAGAGCTGTTTAGCTAGGTCTTGAAAAACTGGTAATCATAACATCTCACATTTGTTTAATGTTTTCCAGGGTGTCAGGAAGTATCTGAAGCTGTAGGACAAACATGACTCGTCTTCCCGTGGTATCAATTTTACTTAATAGAAAGTAACAACATATTTTTATGTAAAAATAAGCAGGGATTTATTGTTACTATTAAAGTATCATTAATGATACAAAAATTACGAACTGCTTTTGTTTTGGGAACGTCTAAGTGCTTCACATGTATTATTGCTTATAGTGGAGTTTATCATATTATTGAATTCAAGCTTTGTTTGATTTTCACAGATAGACCATGGGCCTGGGAGAGGTTTTGCTCTTTGGTAGGCTTCTTTGAGATAAACGCTCCCTTGCTCGGGGCATCTCCTGCTCAGGAAAGTATGGCTTGCCAGGTAGTTTCACTGGTGTTATTTGCTTTAATCCTCATAGCAATGTTGTCAAGGGCGCACAGGTCCTAGAAATAAGGTTCGTTCAGATAAGGGTGATCTTAGGACTCCAGTGCTTTTCCTCTTATATAGCAAGGGACCTCAGGGCCAGGGCGGTGGCATATAGATTGCAGTGGGGTTGGGGGGGTGAAGCAGTAGGTGGAGACTGTGGTGAGCTGGAGAGTGTCCCCCAAAAGTCATTCAAAGTCAATTAAACAAACAAACATGGTGTCAAACACTGGAGAGTGGATTGGATGGAGGTCAAGGGGGGCTTTAAGCTTCATTTGAAATTTTTGAAAAATTCACATACATACATATGATACATAATATGTTGCTTAGATAATTAAAAACAGTTAAAAACAAAGGTCCTAAAAGATTCAAACAGACAAACAGAACCCTGAGGTGGTAAACAAAACCCTGTGGCTTTTAGGCCATTATTTGGTAATCTCTGCCACTTTCTTCTTGTCTGTGATGGCACAAAAGATCAAAGGAATGGAGTAGAACCTGTAGGTAGAATCCTGTAAGTAAAGCTGTGTGGCATTGACCTACGAGGTGTGTCAGGGCACCTGGCTTGCGCCTGTTCTCTGTGCCGACTCTCATATCCTCCTCGGCTGGGCTGCTCTCTGCTCTCCCACATCTGCTCTGATCATTTAAGATTATTTGCAACCTTCCCTCCTCCTCAAAGCTCCCCCAGACATGGATTTCACTTGCTGTGTTAAATAATATGGATTTTATATTGCCTTGCAAGGTTTGCTGTCATTTCACTGACGATAGTCATGTTTCCCTCAACCATTCATTTTTTAATTCATTCATTCATTCAGTGAGCTCTTACTGGGTGTCTCTTTTATGTCAGGCAGTGTAGTAAGAACTGGAACTCTTAAGATGAAGAAGACGAGCCTGTCGTGTAGCCCGATGTGTGTGTACACAGAAGCAGCTCACTAAGTGCCCGAGTTTCTCAACCTTGACACTATGGACATTTGGGGCTGGATAATTCTTTGTTGTAGGGGGCTGTTCTCATATTGCAGAATACTTAGCATCATCTCTGGCCCCATGCCACCTGTGACAAGCAAAAATGTCCCCAGACATTGCCAGTTAACCTCTTGTGGTGGAGTGAGTGGTATGAGAACCTGATTGACAACTACTGGATTAATACTTCTGAAAGTCTCCAAGTAAAAATAGCATAACATCAAGCACTTTTTAATGACAAGTTATAACAAAATTCAGTTATAACAATATACAGCCACAAAAGAGGTCTTTATATCAGCAAAGAGATATCTTTTTTATTTGAAAAGTGGTTTCAAATAAGTTTGGGGAAATTTTGGAGATTCAGAATGTTTTTGAGCATATTAAAAGAATGAGAAATTCTCAGGGAAGAAATCTTACTTAATTACACTAACCTTACTTGCCTAAGTAATTTCTTTTCTTTTTCAAACACAGTACTTATTAATAGCCTATGAATTACTGATCCATTAAACACACTTTGAGAAATTTCATGTTCTGTTTTCATTACATAACTATTACTGATTGACATACTGTATGCATTGCTATCCCATTATATCTACCCTTGACATAAAAATATCATGGATGCTAGCCAGGACCCCTGGTAACTAGGAAGGAGAAATAAAGGCATTGTTTTAGCCCAGTGGTCTCAAAATTTAATATGCATCAGAATCACCTGGAGGGCTTGTGAAAACACAGATTTCTGATTTAGGTTGGGGTGGGGTCTGAGAATTAACCTTTCTAACTTGTTCCCGGGTCATGTTAATGCTGAACCTCCAGAGATTTCACTTTGAGAACCACTGTAGAGTATAACAAGCGCATCAGACCAAATTTTTATTTCTATTTAGAGAAAAAACCCTTCTTGATCTTATGATGTGGCTAAACCCTATGACAGCTGTCTGTCTGCTTCAGAAAGCCAGAGAGTAGGGACCCCAGAGGGGGCAGGAGCCTTTATAGCAGGAATGATAAATGTTGGCGGACGAATATTGGTGGCACTTTTCTATACCATTGCCATGGCACACTGGATGTCTCTCAGTAGTTGGAGACCTACTACATACATTTAGATGTTGACAGTGTTATGTAAAGGGCTAAACGAATTATGAATAAAGCTCAGAAAAATAAAATAAAATAAAATAAAGCTCAGACACCTTCTCTGCCCTCAGTGAGTTAATAAGACTGTTGAGAGCCACTTAACAACACAAAACAGCATATTGTAAAGGCAAAGTTAGTAGAACAGAAAATTAAGAAGAGGGGAAATAAATGGACATCATTAATACGTACTGTACATAAATTAATTCATTTGGTTGTTACCAAAAAAAAAAAAAAAAACAACCCAGTAGGTGGGTATACATATTCCTGTTTCCAGATAAGAAAATAGAGACCTAAGAGGAGAAGTGATATGCTCCAGGTGACTGTCTCTGTGAGGGGGCAGACCAGGGGCTCGAACCCAAATCCATTTAACCCATAGCACGACGCTGTTTCTTCATTGTTCACATGAGGGCTTCTTGCATCCATTTTTCTTGAGCTGTTTCCCCTTCATCAGCTACGTTATTTGCCTATTTAATTGACTAGTCTTCTTCATTTCTTTTTGCTTAGTAAATAAAAATGTTGGAAAATCATTGGGCTAGCAAAAATCAGAGCTAAATATATCTATGGTAGAACATGATTGCACCAACTTCAAGAGTCAATTAAATGATAAAGTTTACAAATGTGGAGTTGACCTAAAAGAACAAGACAACTCTGATTTATCCTTTCAAAGTATTTTTCAGTTAAATATGCTTTCTGTGATATGGTGAGTCCAAATAATTGTAGCATGCCTTACGTTGCCATCCCAAACTATATAGATGCATGGAGACCACAGGGGGCAAAAATCCCTAAATAAATAGCGCAAGGTGATATGGTGAGAAGTAATTATAAGAGAAATAAGAATTTTGGAGCTTGAAAAGAAACGAGAGAATTAAATGAACATTTTGCCCATGTTAAGAGTCTGTGGCTGTTTTATGGAAATAATCAGGTCAATCTTCATGGTTAGAAGAGATCAGACAGAACAAAGATGTGCCTGATATAGAAAGCTTTTTCCTGTTCGGAAGATATTGTGTCCTGAGAATTGGGTCCAGAGGAGCTTCATAAAGACCTCTCTACAACATTGGTTCTCACACTTTAAGCTGCAATTACCTGATAGACATGTTAAAATACAGCTTGGTGGAATCTCTCATTCAATAGATCCAGGTCAGGTCAAGAATTTGCATTTTTAGGGCTTCCCTGGTGGCGCAGTGGTTGGGAGTCCGCCTGCCGATGCGGGGGGCGCGGGTTCGTGCCCCGGTCCGGGAGGATCCCACGTGCCGCGGAGCGGCTGGGCCCGTGAGCCATGGCCGCTGAGCCTGCGCGTCCGGAGCCTGTGCTCCGCGGCGGGAGAGGCCACAGCAGTGAGAGGCCCGCGCACAGCAAAAAAAAAAAAAAAAAAAAAAAAAAAAAAGAATTTGCATTTTTAATAAGTTCTCAGGGAATGCTAGTCTGGGGATCACATTTTGACAACGACAATGCTAGAAATACCAGCTCCTTACACCCTGTTGTCTCACATCACTCTACCTCACCATGTTCCAGAACAGAAATCCTGCCTGGGGTCTGCTCATCACATAACCCTCCCTTTCTAATTTTGCATTCCGCTCTTTCTCTCTGTGAAGGTCGGGCAACCACTTCTATTTTCTAGTCCTTGCAGAAGCATGATAAAGTGGCAAGAGAACTGGATTGGGAATCAGGTGACTTGGATTTTAGCCTTGGATCTACCAGTAAATATCTTAGGTGTCAGTTACCTCATGCTGACATTGAAAGACTGAGACAAGTTGATCCCTCAGGTATTATTCAACCTTAAAATTCTGTATTGGATCTTCTCTCTTTCTCCAGTAGAACCTACTCCTCAGTGGGCACAAGGAAATTCTTAAATGTTTTCCACAGAATGTGGAGATCCTCACAGGCATTCACGTCCCTGTGCCATGTCTGAGGTCCCATGTCTACCTCACCATGGGATAGTGGCTCCATCATTGCCCTGGGAGTCAGAGCCTGTGGTGTTCAGCCTGGATCTGTATTTGATCAACCCTCTGTGAGTCTCCATTTCCCCGTCTAAAAATGCATGAGTGTGCATTTGATAATTTTGCAGCCCCCCATTGTCTATACTACATAGATAAAAATTTATATAACTTTAGATCTGTCGTCTGCTGACCACCCCCAGATTAATACTTGCTTATCACATGCCCAAGATGTAAAAAGTGTCAGAGCTAAATATGATCTCCCACTAAGGGTATTTTATAGATGAATAATTCTTTAATAATTAAAGAGAATAAACGTATCATGTTATCATTTCAGATATGAAGAGCTGATTGGGCTGTGGTGGTGTTATTTTTGGATAATACATTCTCTCATTGTGTTTAAGCAACAGAATAAACCACCTCCCCTGCCTGTGAGAAATACCAAGTCCTACTATGTAAACAAAAGTGGAGCCTGGATACAGATCATCCATCTCCTTTATTCTCCAATCTACCTTTTTGATCCTGGTGAAAAGGAGTTAAAACAAATCCATTCTAGTTCTTATTAGGAGCTGTTGGGGAACTATCCCGACCACCTTTGTTCCCTTAGTAAGTCAGAGACTTAAGAATGGGCTAAACAAAAAAAGGAAATCTAAAAATTGAAATACCAGTTTTTATATTTGTCCACAACCAGTTGTGAGATATGATTTCCCTTGTCTGGAAAACAAGTTAGAAGGTCCCCACTGTAAGCGGGTCACACTCATCACAATGATGTGGCTGCATTTCTGTTGCTACATGTTTGCCTTAGTGAACGTGAATACAGGATTACAGCTTCCTTCTTCAGGGAAGCAGCAGAATTCCATGGAAGGAGGACTGGCCCAGACGGGAGGAGAGCCAGGACCTCAGGGTTTAGATCGGTGCTTGGATAAGATGTCTTTTTAAAAATTATCTTCAAGGGCTTCCCTGGTGGCGCAGTGGTTGAGGGTCCGCCTGCCGATGGAGGGGACACAGGTCGGTACCCCGGTCCGGGAAGATCGCACATTCCGCGGAGCGGCTGGGCCCGTGAGCCATGGCCGCTGAGCCTGCGCGTCCAGAGCCTGTGCTCCGCAACGGGAGGGGCCACGGCGGTGAGAGGCCCGCGTACCGCAAAAAAAAAAATTATCTTGAGGTTGCATTTTATCCTTCAATTAAATAGGAACTGATTAAATTAAAAGTTGAGTTCAGAGAAAAGCATGACCCTTTGAGCCCATGGAAGTCACTTTTGGAGATTTCTACAGAGGTTGATAGAAGGGAGAAGAGATCAGTGAATTTTAGAACATTCAAGGTGAATACACTGACGCTTGTGTGAAATAAAAGGGAAATCAGAGAGGTTCACTGACACTGACTGAGAACACAAAAAGAAAAAATGCCCTAAAAGAGGGTCAGAGACAAGATCTTCAAGTAGTTAAAGAAACTCTTCCACTGACAATGGGAGACAGGTAGAAGGAAAGGCAAAATCGCCGAAAATATCAATCCTAGTATTGGAAGAAGGCTACTTCCCAGTGGCCATTCACTTCTATTTGCAAAATGCCTTTCATATATGCATTTACAGGTGTGCGTGGGGAAATGGCAGCAGATTTTAGCTAAGCCAGGCGGCTAATGGTCTGAGCTCCCTGTTCTAACATCTGTTCCAATGGTACCTCATTCCTGGTAAGATGAATTCAGGCCTGATCTGTTTGCAGCCTCTCCTAACGTCCAACAGCCATGACATTGGATTTTTTTTAAAAGCTCTATATTTTAACAATGACTGTGCCCTCACCAGTCAAGCATCTTTCCAAACTAGATTAAAAAAATTTTAAATGTGTTTGCTAATACGGTTTAATTTGTTCAAGTTCCTAATACTTTGGACATATATTGTAAAACACACACACACACCTAACAAATAAATCAACTAAAAAAATGGATTTGAAATTACTCATCACGATTGGGCCAATGATAAAATAAAGTTTTAAAATTCTTTAAAGCAATTTTAAATTTTGAAAAATTAAACATTAAAATAATCTAATACATACATTAAATGTTCTAGTAGGTTGTACAATATCTTAAGTGATTGTTGAGAGTATAAAAGAATGTGCAACGTTTAGCATAGAATGGGTAAAGCAACATTTAGACCCTGCAGTTGCTTACAGCTAGTGACTAGACCTTTTGGTGGTTTTATGAAGAAATAAGTCTTCTTCTTTCATAATAAGTCATTTAAGCTATTTCCACTTCAGACTTCCAGTATATTTATCAGGACTGTTGTTATTGCCATGAATTCATCTTTAGGTTTTCAAGTTTAAAACTGAAAAGTTCATTGCCAGGAACAGGATTTTACTGGCAACGATGAACCAAAAATGCTAAGAGCTTGAACTGAGAAACCGTGGCAAACTCCAGCATCAGGGAAAAGGGAGATGTTAGAATTTGTCAGTCTTCCTTGACATCCCTTCTCTCCCCTAACTACTGTTCAGGTACATCAGGTCTTTTACCAGCAGGCAACAGGCTTCCTTTTACAGACTAGAATTCAGAGGCAGGACTCCATGCCTTTTAGAGAAAAGGAATGTAGAGTAAGGACCCACGCTTAGGTGCCCACGAAAACAAGAGAGAGGATGAGGAACAAGTGTACCAGAGGGAAACTCAGAATTCATGCGGGAATTGTGGTAACAAATTTGGGTGTTGGTTACAACAAGGAGAATGATCATTCACTGGAACCAGAAGCAAAGTCAAAACAGGAGAAGCAGAAGCACAAGACAGGTTTGCTAAAGAGGTACCAGGACAGGCACCCTCACATGTCCTCTGCCTGAGGCCTTGTTTGTGCCAGAGCCCAGTGGGTCTGGTTCTGAGGTGGGATAGATACTTACAGCTCTTTCAACCTTTGCTCTTACAACCATATTAGATCCCAGAGAACTTACAGTTTCCCAGGAGAAGGGCAAAAGAGTGGAAGAAACGTGAACGGACTGAGTTTGAATCTTAAACTTGACTAGAGGAACATATGTTTATAAATTAGAGAGACAGAATGATCTTGAAGTGGGAAGATTAAGAATTTTCCACCATCAGTAGAAATAGTGAGTGTGTGTGTGTGTGTATGTGTATGTGTGTGTGTGTGTGTGTGTGTGTGTGTGTGTGTGTTTAGTGGAGGCCAGAACTAAACTGACTTTAGATAGATCTAGAAAAAAAATAAAGTTCTGGGCCACGGCGGTGAGAGGCCCGCGTACCGCAAAAAAAAAAATTATCTTGAGGTTGCATTTTATCCTTCAATTAAATAGGAACTGATTAAATTAAAAGTTGAGTTCAGAGAAAAGCATGACCCTTTGAGCCCATGGAAGTCACTTTTGGAGATTTCTACAGAGGTTGATAGAAGGGAGAAGAGATCAGTGAATTTTAGAACATTCAAGGTGAATACACTGACGCTTGTGTGAAATAAAAGGGAAATCAGAGAGGTTCACTGACACTGACTGAGAACACAAAAAGAAAAAATGCCCTAAAAGAGGGTCAGAGACAAGATCTTCAAGTAGTTAAAGAAACTCTTCCACTGACAATGGGAGACAGGTAGAAGGAAAGGCAAAATCGCCGAAAATATCAATCCTAGTATTGGAAGAAGGCTACTTCCCAGTGGCCATTCACTTCTATTTGCAAAATGCCTTTCATATATGCATTTACAGGTGTGCGTGGGGAAATGGCAGCAGATTTTAGCTAAGCCAGGCGGCTAATGGTCTGAGCTCCCTGTTCTAACATCTGTTCCAATGGTACCTCATTCCTGGTAAGATGAATTCAGGCCTGATCTGTTTGCAGCCTCTCCTAACGTCCAACAGCCATGACATTGGATTTTTTTTAAAAGCTCTATATTTTAACAATGACTGTGCCCTCACCAGTCAAGCATCTTTCCAAACTAGATTAAAAAAATTTTAAATGTGTTTGCTAATACGGTTTAATTTGTTCAAGTTCCTAATACTTTGGACATATATTGTAAAACACACACACACACCTAACAAATAAATCAACTAAAAAAATGGATTTGAAATTACTCATCACGATTGGGCCAATGATAAAATAAAGTTTTAAAATTCTTTAAAGCAATTTTAAATTTTGAAAAATTAAACATTAAAATAATCTAATACATACATTAAATGTTCTAGTAGGTTGTACAATATCTTAAGTGATTGTTGAGAGTATAAAAGAATGTGCAACGTTTAGCATAGAATGGGTAAAGCAACATTTAGACCCTGCAGTTGCTTACAGCTAGTGACTAGACCTTTTGGTGGTTTTATGAAGAAATAAGTCTTCTTCTTTCATAATAAGTCATTTAAGCTATTTCCACTTCAGACTTCCAGTATATTTATCAGGACTGTTGTTATTGCCATGAATTCATCTTTAGGTTTTCAAGTTTAAAACTGAAAAGTTCATTGCCAGGAACAGGATTTTACTGGCAACGATGAACCAAAAATGCTAAGAGCTTGAACTGAGAAACCGTGGCAAACTCCAGCATCAGGGAAAAGGGAGATGTTAGAATTTGTCAGTCTTCCTTGACATCCCTTCTCTCCCCTAACTACTGTTCAGGTACATCAGGTCTTTTACCAGCAGGCAACAGGCTTCCTTTTACAGACTAGAATTCAGAGGCAGGACTCCATGCCTTTTAGAGAAAAGGAATGTAGAGTAAGGACCCACGCTTAGGTGCCCACGAAAACAAGAGAGAGGATGAGGAACAAGTGTACCAGAGGGAAACTCAGAATTCATGCGGGAATTGTGGTAACAAATTTGGGTGTTGGTTACAACAAGGAGAATGATCATTCACTGGAACCAGAAGCAAAGTCAAAACAGGAGAAGCAGAAGCACAAGACAGGTTTGCTAAAGAGGTACCAGGACAGGCACCCTCACATGTCCTCTGCCTGAGGCCTTGTTTGTGCCAGAGCCCAGTGGGTCTGGTTCTGAGGTGGGATAGATACTTACAGCTCTTTCAACCTTTGCTCTTACAACCATATTAGATCCCAGAGAACTTACAGTTTCCCAGGAGAAGGGCAAAAGAGTGGAAGAAACGTGAACGGACTGAGTTTGAATCTTAAACTTGACTAGAGGAACATATGTTTATAAATTAGAGAGACAGAATGATCTTGAAGTGGGAAGATTAAGAATTTTCCACCATCAGTAGAAATAGTGAGTGTGTGTGTGTGTGTATGTGTATGTGTGTGTGTGTGTGTGTGTGTGTGTGTGTGTTTAGTGGAGGAGCTCCAGAACTAAACTGACTTTAGATCTAGAAAAAAAATAAAGTTCTGCGTATTTGTCTTGACTTTTACAATTTGACCTAGCAAAACAAATATCAGAGTGCCCTAAAGGCATGCCCCTTTTCATTTTTGTCTTTCGACCAATCAATCCCAGCAACTGTTCACCCTCAAAGTCTCAAAATAATAGAGACTGAGATTTTAAATATGATTTCATTAATAGAATCAGCTTGAGGGGCAGGACAGAGGATTTTTCTTTCTCTGTATTTCTTTCAGCCCATCTGGTTCCAAAATATTCCTCATATGAGATATGCTGCAACCAACATTCTAACAGCTTTTTTTCATGGTTTGGGTAAAATTTTCCTGAAAGAAAGTCCCTTACGCAGTCTTTGAACAAATAAGGATGGCTGCTGCTAAGTCTTTTACTCAGAATTCCAGAGGGAGCTTAGAGAAGTGAGTGCTAAATTCATTTTGGCTGATCTAGAATAACATGTTTGGGATTGAATAGTCTGTAAAAAAAGAAAAAAATTGGCAAGAAATTGTTCTTGAAAGATCCCTTTCCCTTCAAATACCTAGAAATGTGGGTTTTTATCCCTAATCAAGGCTTCTCAATAGCAGTACTGTTGATATTGGGCTGAGTAATTCTTTATTCAGATGGATGTGCATTATAGGATGTATAGCACCCCCCCGCTCCAGATGCAACAATAGAAAATGCCTCCACAAAACATAAGTGTCTCCAGGCATTGCCAAATGTCCCAGATGACAGAACTGCTCCCAGTTGAGAACCATTGATTTAATACCTTCGAAGTATTTTGATTCTTTAGACAAGATGACTAATTAGATTGGTAACAGTATTACCAATAGATGGGTATCTGTATGCAACGTTATATTTTATAACTTTAAGGAAACATTATGCATATGTACGATATAACATGATGAATATTGCCTTTTTAACATCTCTCCTGCCATCCAACCAGCAAAATGTAATGCTGTCTCGATCATGGATTATTGAGCAATTGAGAACAAAACAACGATAAGGATAAAAATTACTGGACGACCCATAAACCAATATTAGAATAAATAAGAACTGAAATAACCAGTAATTCTGTTTCTACAGCAAGACCATTTTTGTATTTTATCTCCCTTCTAAGGAGCTATTTTTCATTCATAGCACTGCTGTAAATTATGCACAGTAGACTTCTTCGTTTAATAGGTTCAGGCCAGAGAGTGATTGTATTTCAGCAGTTGGTATTCAGGGATTCTGTAATTTATGAGGTTTATTAATTTAGCAGATTATTTTCTTAAGATGCCACCATCCCTTCATGAAGCATTGACTGTGAGAATTTCTGTTCACCTTTGTATTTTCAAGAGAAGCTTTAGTATTAAGAACAGGTTCCTACTCCTCAAAATTATATAAATGCTGTAAAATTTAGCCCATAGGCACTGGCTAGAAGGGAAAAAAAAGAACTATTTTTTCCTTTTGTGACTGTGAAAGAGGGTGGGTGGGAGATTGGAAGCTAAGGGTGGAGGGGTAGCGCTTTATTGTTCCCAGGGAAGATTCAATAGGGAATGAAAATGTGAAAAAACAGGTAAATGCCCACACAGGAAGTGCTTGCAGAATTAGACCCCCTAAAGAGAGCAATCCCCAGCATTTCTGAGAGAATCTGGAATTGATCTACTGCTTCCTCAATCACATTACAAAATAGGCAAGAACAGAAGAGCAGGGAGGTCCCCCTGCTGATGCAAAATGGGAGAAAAAGTACTTGGTGATCGGTGGCTCAGAAAGGCATAGGCAAGTTTTTTTCTCTGTATTTAGAAATATAAACTGTTGCTACAAGGAGAGATTTTTTAAAAGATCAGGTTATGAGAAATTAAATAAAATGGTATCGTTGGAAGGGGCCTATGTGTCCTCCCAACTCCAAATCTGACTCTGGGTTCCTTTCCGTGTCCAAATGGATATCTGGTCAGTGGTTCTCTAAATGCCATCAACAACTGGGAGACTTCTCAGAGTACAGACATTTTACAGAACGTCCTCTGGGGAAAGGGGCCTCACCTAGGTAATCAGAAGCAAGTCAACGTGACTAAAATGAATCAGATATTTTTCTTTTAAAATAGATTCCCCATATTCTACATGGAAAATAAGCTCACAGCTTATCATTCTGGCCTCTTTGTCATATGTACCTTTTCAAGAATCTTCCTCCTGGCGTCAGTGCTGGTCTCCTCCCTGCCCTCTGCACAAGCTTCCAACATTTCCTCACCTCCACACTTTGCTTTTATCTTTTCTCTCATGTAGAATTTCTTCCCATCCCTCTCTACTTGCATCCTACCATATTTGAAGCTCTGGCTCAAGACTCATCTTGTACCGAAGCCTTATTTGAACTCCACTCTCCACACCCACCTTGAAGTAATATCATTAACCTCCAAACATGTATGGTCTCTAATGCCAGGACTAGTCATTAGTCATTGCCATTCATTGTTTGTATATTTTAATATTTTAGATGTGCATGTTTTATATTCTTAATCATAGAGTTCAGACCTTAAATATAGAGATGATTAATACTGTGGCATATCATTTCCACATCATTGTATTTTTAAAATATGGAAGTGAAATTAATTGGGAAGGAGGTGGTTCCTTTTTGTTGCTTGTATAATCTGACATTCAGCATTGCTCTCTTTTCTCTGTGAACCTCCCCATTAATTCCAAGCATCATGATACCTGTGCCATGATCCTAACTGACTTTATGTTTCCAATTTTTCCCACAAGCTCTAAAATCGAATTGTTCCCTAGTTGGCAACAATAATGGGTTAATCAGGTAGATTATTTCCTGCCCAGGAGTGAGTCATTAAAGCCAAGTTACTATGGACTTTTTGCACAAAGCATGCATACTAGTGTGTGTTTGTGTGTGTGTATTTGGGAAAGGGATGAAGAGGTTCTTTCAAGATTCAGATTATGCCCCTGGTTGCTGTCTATTGCACAAGAATAAGCTTGTATACTTACAGCTATAGTCTACAGGTAAATGAGTAGGTAAAATGATACAAGTTAATAAGTATAAGGCAAATGATTTTAACCCACATTTTTTTTTTTTTTTTTTTCGGTACGCAGGCCTCTCACTGTTGTGACCTCTCCTGTTGCAGAGCACAGGCTCCGGACGCGCAGGCCCAGCGGCCATGGCTCACGGGCCCAGCTGCTCCACAGCATGTGGGATCTTCCCGGACCAGGGCACGAGCCCGTGTCCCCTGCATCGGCAGGTGGACTCTCAACCACTGTGCCACCAGGGAAACCCTTAATCCACATTTATTGAACATCTAGAAGAATATATGGTGTGTGATAAGAATGTATGATGTGATTATTCTCAATGAGACTTTTAAAAAATGTTCTGTTTTAAAGAAGTTCACTTTGTTATCCTAGACCTTGCAAGCCAATGCACTGTTTCTCTTCTATGTGCATTGAATCAGGGTCAAAATCCCTTACAGGTGAGGCCTGGAAATCTACAAGGGGATCCTTTGTTCTTAAAAAATTAACCTAAATTTACTACTTCATTGTGATAACATCGAAATTTAATATTAATTCTGTACCATTTAGGGCTTTAGTTTCTAACTTTATATAACAGAGAATGATTGTGCCTTCCCCTATCTCTTTTCTTCTCTTTCTGTATAGTTATTTAAAATGTTCACTGGTTTTCCTGAAACTTAGCAATCAGATAAAACTGTCTTGATTGATGTTACAGAATCATGGATTTCCCCACCAAACCAAAGGAAGCCTTCCTCATTATCTCTGGTCTCTTCAGCTAGGCCATGCATTTCTTCAGGTAAATGTACTTATTCCCTTATCTCCTCACATCAGCTATCCACTTTTCTCCAGCCAAGCTTGGATGTAAATTGACAAGATCTCCAGTTGTCTTTGTGATTTCCCTGCAGAGTGCAGCGGGTCCCCTTTCAGTTTAAAAGAAACAGGTGTGGGGGTGACTCTGCTCAACCTTTAAAAAATTGCTGTCATAAAAGACAGAGATGGAGCAGTGACTTACATCCTTTTTTTTTTTTTTTGAATGGCAGAAGCATCGTACTCTTCTGGAATAGGAAATGTATACAACATAAAACAGGCTAATAACAAAGCATCAGGCTTACTCGCTGTGTCTATTTGTTCTTCATTTTTTGGACAAGAAGAAACTATGATATTCAAGCTCACAGCTTTTGCAAGTCCCAAATACACTTAAAAAAACTAGAAAGAGTGAGGTCAGAAGGGAGTATTAGCTCTGAATCCTTCCAAACGTGGTAAACACCAGAAGAGGTTTGTCATAACAGAAGGAGTGATGAGATAAGAATTAAAAAGCATAGGGGGGCTTCCGTGGTGGCGCAGTGGTTGAGAGTCCGCCCGCCAATGCAGGGGACACGGGTTCGTGACCCGGTCCGGGAAGATCCCACATGACGCCGAGCGGCTGGGCCCGTGAGCCATGGCTGCTGAGCCTGCGCGTCCAGAGCCTGTGCTCCGCAACGGGAGAGGCCACAACAGTGAGAGGCCCACGTACAGCAAAAAAAAAAAAAAAAAAAAAGCATAGGGTTCTAGTCCCATCTGACATTAACTAGCTGAGAGATCTTTGATAGGTCATGAGAGCTCTCTAGATCTCAGGATTCTCATCTGTAAAAGGAGGAAATTGAACTATTGTGTTGGCCCAAAAGTTCCTTTGGGTTTTTCCATAAGATGCTATAGAAAAACCCGAATGAAGTTTTGGGCCAACCCAATAATCTCCGAGTTACTTTCTAGCTCTAAAATTCAAGGGGTTTCCCTGATATTTTCACCTATTTTATTTCCATTGGTGCCTAATAAATGCAGCTTTTGTTTTTTCCTAGAGAAGATGAGAGACATTTGAAAATAAAAATGGTAATGCTTTTAGACTTAAGGCCAGAGATGCTGACAAGGAAGTTGAGTTTGTGGAGATATGATGGGAAAGCAATTACCTATTAATGTTCCATTCTTAGACATGAGCATATGTAAAATTAACTGTCTTAAAAAATCCTCAAATCCTCTTAATTTGTTATTAAAATGGATTGCATTAAAAAAATTGAATGCATTAATTGCATTAAAAAAGCCAATGTATTTTTGCATATGCATTGGTAGGTTGACTAGATTTGGCCGATCTAGGCTGGGCTTGGCTTGTAGATCTGCTTCAGGCCACTGGTCTGTGGGCGAGTTAGGGTGACCTTGCTTCACATGCTTCTTGTCCTTCTTATACCAGACAGTTCAGCCAGGGCATGCTCTTCTCACGGTGATGGTAGAAGTTCAAGGATAATCCCCTTAATTTATAGATGAGAAAACGGAAATCCAGGTTATATAATCATAAAACTCATGTCAAACTAGGCAAAGGGAGAAAGGGAGCAGGGGATGATTCACAGGTTTACAAATTGGAAAATCCAGGTGGATGGTATGGCTTCAAGGCATAACTGAAGTTACTGGTTCCAATGATGTCTTGTGTCTTTGTCTCTCTCCATCACTTGGCCCTGCTTTCCTCTGTAGTGGTTTCATTCTCCAGCAGGCTTGCTCCATGTGAGAGTACAACAGCTGCCTGAAGCACTGGCCTTCAGTGTTCACAACTCAGGAGACAAATATTCTACCTCGTTAGCCATATAACATTTGCAAGCCATTTAGACTGGCTGAGCTAGAGACAAGAACTTGCAAGGGCCACCCACCTAGCCCTGATTTAAGTGAGGCCGTTTGATGTCAGCAAGGGGGAGGGGGAGGTAATCCATGAAGGAAAAAGATGCTGAGTACCTGACATGAATTCGTGGTGTCCTTTCCATCCTATTCCAACAGTGGTAGGAAGCAGGCCCACCTAATGATTAATCAATGCAATTTCAAGGCTTACGTAGGCAGAAATGACACCCAGGACATAATAATCTCACATCTCTGGATTCTGGAAAGATATTTGGGCCACTTGTTTAATCTCTGATGATCTATCAGATTGAGGCTGATCAGACTGTCCAATAAGCCAACTCCATGCTTTAATGCCTGGAATAAATAACTTCTTATGCTGGAAAGAGTGACTGTATACTTACTTGCATGTGCAATGTCTCTATGCAACTGAAAAAAAACATTACTTTTTTCCCCTGAATATAACTTACCCTGTTAGTGTGTTTATTTTATTCATCTGCTTTGGAACAGAATCCATGAGCTCTATTAAAGACTTTTCTAAACAGAAAGGGATTAATTCAATAATTAGTTTCCTAAGGCTGCTGTAACAAAGTGCCACAAACTGGGAGGCTTAAAACAACACAAATTTATTGCCTCCCAGTTCTGGAAGCCAGAAGTCTGAATCAAGATGTGGGCAGGGCTTCCATGTACCCCAAAAAAAAAAAAAAAAAAAAAAAAGATGTGGGCAGAGCCACGCTTCCTCTGACACCTTGCGGGGGAGAATCCTTCCTTGCCTCTCCCTGGCTCCTGGCGGTTTGCTCAGCCGTTCCTTGGCTTGCAGCTGCATAACCCCAGTCTCTGCTTCCATCTTCACATGGCATTCTCCCTATGTCTCTGTCTTCACATGGCCAGCATCTTATAAGGACACCAGTCATATTAGATTCAGGGCGTACCTTTCTCCAGAATGACCTCATCTCAACTAATTATACCTACAACCACTCTACTTCTAAATAAGGTCACCTTCTGGGATACTTGGGGTTAGGACTTCACATATCTTTTGGGGAGAGACACAATTCAACCCATAACAGTTCTTGACAGAATGAAGGATTAAAACTAACGAAGCCGGGCTTCCCTTGTGGTGCCGTGGTTAAGAGTCTGCCTGCCAATGCAGGGGACACGGGTTCGAGCCCTGGTCTGGGAAGATCCCACATGCCGCGGAGCAACGAAGACCGTGCGCCACAACTACTGAGCCTGCGCTCTAGAGCCCAAGAGCCACAACTACTGAGTCTATGTGCCACAACTACTGAAGTCTGCGTGTCTAGAGCCCGTGCTCCTCAACAAGAGAAGCCACCGCAATGAGAAGTCCACGCACCACAACGAAGAGTGGCCCCCGCTCGCTGCAACTAGAGAAAGCCTGTACACAGCAACAAAGACCCAACGCAGCCAAAAATAAATTAATTAAATAATTTTTTTTTAAAAAAAGGGGTCACATTAGACTGTGTAAAGTGCATATGATACGATGGTAAATGCTAAATAAATTTAGTTATTTAAAAAAATAAAACAGAAAACTAACAAAGCCGCTGGCTGTTTAACACTCCGATTAGTAAATTCTTACCCTTCTACATCTTCCCTGCTCCCTTCCTTGCTTCTCCTCCTCCTTCTCTTTGTCCTCTTCCTTCCCAGTTTGAATGGCCAAAGTGCTTCCAACCCCAAAGATAAGGTCTTATATTTAAATTCTGAGAACATTTTTCACACTTATTAATTTATTGTATCTTTTGCTGACCTGTGAAGTAAATCAGGCAAACTTTATTATCTCTTTTCAGTAAGCGACAGAGAGATAGGTAGATAGAAATACAGAAATATGAAATGACTTGCCTAAGTTCACTCAGTTAGGCGGGAAAGCTGGGATTAGAATGAGAATGCCAACTCCTAATACCAGAGCTGCTTCCATTCCTCTACTGCCTCCAAATGCCAGCAAGACCCATGGATTTGGATTATAAACCGATCTTTTCTTTCTAAAGTGCCACAGCTTCCCTGGCCTGTCCCATACCGTCATGCCTCTGTTTTTCACTGTACACTGACGATCCACACACAGCTTTAAAGGTGTCCTGAGAGCTTTCCTCCAGGACGTGCCCCTATTGCAACCACACAGTGAGCATCTTCACTTGGAGTTCCCTGAAATATGGCGAGTCAGTATTTCCAAGCTCCCTAAATCTCTTCATCTTCTTGAATTTCCCCACATCTCTGTTAATGGCCACACCAGTAGTTCAGAACAAAAATCCCAGACGTCTTACCACTCTTCCTTCAATGCACACAGCTAACTCAGTGTTAGGTCACATGGAATTTACCCCCAAACTCTCTCAATCTGTCTCTTCCTTTTCATCCGTTACCTCTACTTTAAGTTTGATCCCTCATCACCTCCACCTGGACTGTGGCTTTTCTTCTCCCAGAGTCTTTCTCCTCCAACACATCCTCCACACTCACTGCTGCAAGTGTCACTCATTGAAACGGCCCATCTAACGCTCTCCAGTGGCTGTGAGAGCTGAACTGTATAAGAAATATTGTTGGACGAGATACTGGAAACAGCAGGGGAATTATGAGGGTAAACATGGTAGGAACGTGGTCACATTACTAAAACTATACAAAGACAGTCTCAGAATTCTAAGGCACTAAAGAATATTAAATACTCAAAGGAGAGTTTTGGTAAATGAAAATGGTTGGTAAATGCGGGGAGGCGATACGTGGGAACTCTATACTATCTGCTTAATTTTTCTCTAAACCTAAAACTGCTCTAAAATAATAAAATCTATTAATTAAAAAATAAATTTAAAGGAGAATGGATTCTCATCATTACAAGTAGTTACAAAAGTAATATAAACAAAACTAAGCATAATTGCTTTTAGATGTTACAGCTGATCTACATCCATGTTTCTGGTTAAGAGGACTGAAAGGAAGCCCATTTACTCAGTCATATTAAAACCTAACTTGCTGATATGCTGCCTGGCTCTAAACTGCAAGTTTCATAAGCACTAAAAATTGGCTGACCTACTTCACCATAGTAATTGAAAGGGATTATTACTGACAATTAGCAAGCAAGCAATAGTAATAGATAATTTACTTTCCAAATATTTTGCAAGAAAGCACTTTTTCTTTTTTTTAAAAGAGGAAACACGTTAGACAGTTGTTTCTTGGCAAATTACAATGTATCTTATTTCTTGACAAATAATTCATACTGCAATATTTTTTACAGCCTAATTCTAACGTGGCTGTTACATTCGTTACGTCTACAGACACTTTGTCAGGATAAGTATTCAGTACACTGTGTGGGGACTTAGCCACATAGCTCTCATTATAGCTGATAGTCCCCCATTTGCAGCCTGGGCAAAGCTCAGGGAAGAGCTTTTTATCGCCAGATTTTGCCCTTGGAGGAAAATGAGGTCATTTTCAATGTAAATGTTAAAACTCCTCCAGCTTCAGATAATCTGTTATATTCTTTCCAAGATATGTTTCTTTTTACCTAGTGAAAAATAAAGTTATGCCATATCTGGATGCATATCTTTCTCTTGCCACATAACAGAACAAAAATCACTATATCTTTAGTAGAGGATAAGTAAGGTGAGGGGAGGAAGGCTCTAATGATTCAGGATGTATATCATTGGACGATATCTTAACTTACTTTTAGGAAAATGTATTTTGAGATTAAATTAATCCATGCTCATTGTGTTCTGTGTCTGGTCCCTATGTCATTGTTTCTTTTGTTTGGTTTTTTTTGTTTGTTTGTTTGTTTTGCGGTACACGGGCCTCTCACTGTTGTGGCCTCTCCCGTTGTGGAGCACAGGCTCCGGACGCGCAGGCTCAGCGGCCATGGCTCACGGGCACAGCCGCTCTGCCACGGCATGTGAGATCTTCCCGGACCAGGGCTCGAACCCATGTCCCCTGCATTGGCAGGCGGACTCTCAACCACTGCACCACCAGGGAAGCCCCCTATGCCATTGTTTAACACTCAATTATACTCTAATTGGATGCTGGTAATAACAGTTTCCATGACTTCTTTCATATTACTATAAGGTTAAGTTTAATGCTAGATACATATTAGGTACTTCAAAATTACTTCATTAAATTTAGTCCTCTTTGAGTTTTCCTGCAAAGGTCCTACATTAATGGGTTCCCCAATGACAATGAATTTATTCATTTTATTTAGTTTTTATTTTTGGTTGCATTGGGTCTTCGTTGCTGCACGTGAGCTTTCTCTAGTTGCAGTGAGTAGAGGCTACTCTTCATTGAGGTGCAAGGGCTTCTCATTGCAGTGGCTTCTCTTACTGTGGAGCACAGGCTGTAGGCATGCAGGCTTCATTGGTTGTGGTGCGTGGGCTCAGTAGTCATGGCTCACGGGCTCTAGATTGTAGGCTCAGTAGTTGTGGCGCACAGGTTTAGTTGCTCCGTGGCGTGTGAAATCTTCCCAGACCAGGGCTCAAACCCGTGTTCCCTGTATTGGCAGGCAGATTCTTAACCACTGCGCCAGCAGGGAAGCCCCTCCAATGTCAATGAATCATTTTCTTTCCTTATGCTCAGGAAAATATATTGTTTCATGTAGAGACAAGATAAAGGGAATTACAGTATTTGCAAGTCAAAAATTCTGGAAGCAGCACACTGTCCTTCATTCTAATGAAAAAGCCTGGACTATTCTAAGATTATTTTTCTGTGTTAATACAGTTTCTTTTTCCTGGAATAGTACTCAAAAACTGTTTGTTGTATGGTCTAATGAATGAATGTCCTTCTCTCTACATTCTCCTTCCAGGATCCAATGTATTCTTTGAGTTCACCCTTACTTCTATGACTTAGGTCATAAACCACCACATACTGTCATTATATTTTGTGCATGTTCCCCATCCACTAGCTCCAGCTTTCTGTATAGTAAGTGTTAGGTAAATATCTGATGAATTAATGATTCAGCTGACAGTAATTTACTTGCCTTCTCAATAGCATTTGGCCCTATTGATACTCTCTCTTTCTTGAAATAAACTGTAGTCTTGGCTGATTTTTCTCCTGTCCTCTACCTATTCCTTCATGGGCTCCTTTAGGAATTTGTCTTGGACAATCTTCTTTCTATCTCCTTAGTTGACATCATCCATTTTTTTAGGCTTAAATACTATCTAAATGTTGAAAACTCACCAAATTATATTTCTTTCCCATACCAACCTTCAATCTTCTGAGCTTTGGAATTCATTTATTTAATATATTTTACATACATATATATACATATAATGCATCTTCTTTAATCCAGGTGTATTAGTCAGTTTGTGCTTCCATAATAAACAACTGTAGACTTGGTGGCTTAAATAACAGGAATTTATATTTCACAGTTCTGCAGGAAGTCCAAGATTGAGGTGCTAATTGCTTTGCTTCCCTTATGAGGGCTCTCTTTCTGGCTTGTAGATGGCAACCTTCTCACTGTGTCCTCACATGGGAGAGAGATAGAGAGACAGGGAGAGACAGAGAGAGAAAGCTCTCTGGTGTCTCTTCTCATAAGACACTAATCTTATCATGAGGGCCCTACCCTCATGATCTCATCTAAATCTAGTTACTTCCCAACTGCCCCATCTCCAAATACTATCACACTGGGAGTTAGGGCTTCAACATACATATAACTTTGGAGGGAAACAATGCAGTTCATAGTAGCAGCACCAGGTAAACACTCCACGGACATAGCAGTGAACAAAACTGATAAGAAATCCTTTCTTATAGAACTTACATTCTAGTTGAGGAGAGCAAACAGTAAACCAGTTTTAAAGAGAGAGAATTTCTCATAGTCCTAAATGAGACAAAAGAAGCAAAGTAGGGCTTCCCTGGTGGCGCAGTGGTTGGGAGTCCGCCTGCCAACGCGGGGGGTCTGGGAGGATCCCACGTGCCGCAGAGCGGCTGGGCCCGTGGGCCGTGGCCACTGGGCCTGCGTGTCTGGAGCCTGTGCTCCGCGGCGAGGGAGGCCACAGCGGTGAGAGACCCGTGCACCAGAAAAAAAAAAAAAAAAGAAGCAAAGTAACATCATGGAATAAAACTAGGATGGGGTTAGGGATTTGAAGGGAATTAGAGGCAGGGCTCAGAGACAGTCTTTCCAGGTAGATGAACATCTGAGCCCTAGATATGAATGATGAGAAGGAACAAATTAAGGTCTAGGTTAAGAGTTTTCTAGGTACAACAACCCTGAGCTTGGCTAATATAAGAAATAGAAATAATTTTATAACAAAGGCTATAATTGGCATCTCTAGTTGGCTATCTCAAAGACATCTCATAAATATAATCTTAAAACCAGATTCTAGAATACCCTCCAGAAATGTGCCTCTTTTCTGATCTTTCCTACTTCCATAAAGGTTCTACCATGCACCTACTTGATTAAGCAAGGCACCCAGGAGTCATTTCTGTTATCTCTTTCTCTCTAATTTCCAACATGTAGTCCTTCTCTAAGACCTACCTCCAAAATATATCTGTCCACTTTTATCTCCTTGCAATGACACGGATATATGTCACCATGATTTCTCCACAAGAACTAGTGTAATCACCTATTAATCATTCTCATTGTTTCCACTTTTGTCCCTCCTCAAACCATTTCATACATCGAGGGAGTGATCATTTTAAAGTATACATTGTTGGGTGATGCTGCAGTAACCAAGACAGAGAGACACTGGCATAAGGATAGACACACAGATAAATGGAGTTGAATTGAGAATCCAGACTAAACCCATAACTGATGTTTGACAACAGTTCCAAGAAAATTCAACGGGAAAAGAATACCCTTTTCAACAATGATGTCAGGACAACTGGATAGTCACATGCCAAAAATGAAACTACACCATACACAAAAATTCCTTACACCATACACACAAATTAACTAAAACTGGACTTTTGATCTAAATGTAATAGCTAAAACTGTCAAACTCTTAGAAGAAAACATAGGAATAAAATCTTCATGATCTCAGTTTAGGCACTGGTTTCTTAAATATGACAACAAAAAACACAAGTGACAACAAAAGGAAGAAGCAAATAATAAATTAAACTTAATGAAAATTAAAGTTTTCATGCTGCAAATATCAAGAAAGTGAAAAGACAACCACAGAATAGAAGAAAATATTTGCAAATCATATATCTGATAAGTGACTTGTGTCTAGAGTATATAAAGACCTCTTACAACACAGTTATAAAAAGATACCCAGATCTAAAAATGGGCAAAGGATTTGAACTGACATTTCTCCAAAGAAGATATAGAAATGTATGATAAGGTCATGACAAGATGTCACCATCCTTAGATATTAGGAAAATGCAAATCAAAACCACAAGAAAAACACAGAAAACAATAGCAAAGATCAACCGAACTAAAAGCTAGTCCTTTGAGAAGATAAACAAAATTGATAAACCTTTAGCCAGGCTCATCAAGAAAAAGACAGAGAGGACTCAAATCAATAAAATTAGAAATGAAAAAGGAGAAGTTACAACGGACACCACAGAAATACAAATAAGCATCATAAGAGACTACTAGAGGCAACTCTATGCCAATAAAATGGACAGCCTGGAAGAAATAGACAAATTCTTAGGAATGTATAACCTTGCAATACTGAACCAGGAAGAAATAGAAAATATGAACAGACCAATCATAAGTAATGAAACCAAAACTGTGATTAAAAATCTTCCAACAAACAAAAGTGTAGGACCAGATGGCTTCATAGGTGAAATCTGTCAAACATTTAGAGAAGAGCTAACACCCATCCTTCTCAAACTCTTCCAAAAAATTGCAGAGGAAGGAACACTCCCAAACTCATTCTGTGAGGCCACCATCACCCTGGTACCAAAACCAGACAAAGATACTACAAAAAAAGAAAATTGCAGAACAATATCACTGATGAATATAGATGCAAAAATCCTCAATAAAATACTAGCAAACAGAATCCAACAACACGTTAAAAGGATCATACACCATGATCAAGTGGAATTTTTCCCAGGGATGCAAGCATTCTTCAATATATGCAAATCAATCAATGTGATACACCATATTAACAAATTGAAGAAGAAAAACCATATGATCATCTCCATTGATGAAGAAAAAGCTTTTGACAAAATTCAACACACATTTACAATAAAAACTCTCCAGAAAGTGGGTATAGAGGGAACCTACCTCAACAAAACAAAGGCCATATATGAAAAACCCATGGCAAACATCATTCTCAATGGTGCAAAACTGAAACCACTTCCTCTAAGATCAGTAACAAGACAAGGATGTCCACTCTCGCCATTATTATTCAACATAGTTTTGGAAGTCCTAGCCACGGCGATCAGAGAAGAAAAAGAAATAAAAGGAATACAAATTGGAAAAGAAGAAGTAAAACTGTCACTGTTTGCAGATGACATGATACTATACATAAAGAATCTTAAAGATGTCACCAGAAAACTGCTAGAGCTAATCAATTAATTTGGTAAAGTTGCAGGATACAAAATCAATGCACAGAAATCTCTTGCATTCCCATACGCTAACAACGGAAGATCAGAAAGAGAAATTAAGGAAACAATCTCATTCACCGTTTCAACAAAGAATAAAATACCTAGGAATAAACCTACCTAAGGAGGCAAAAGACCTATTCTCAGAAAACTATAAAACACTGATGAGAGAAATCAAAGATGACACAAACAGATGGAGAGATACACCATGTTCTTGGATTGGAAGAATCAATATTGTGAAAATGAATATACTACCCAAAGCAATCTACAGATTCAATTCAATCCCTATCAAATTACCAATGGCTTTTTCTACAGAACTAGAACAAAAAATCGTAAAATTTGTATAGAGACACAAAAGACCCCGAATGGCCAAAGCAATCCTGAGGGGAAAAAACAGAGCTAGAGGAATCAGACTCCCTGACTTCAGACTATACTACAAGCTATAGTAATCAAGACAATATGGTACTGACACAAAAACAGAAATATAGATTGATGGTATAGGATAGAAAGCCCAGAGATAAACCCATGCACCTGTGGTCAACTAATCTATGACAAAGGAGGCAAGGATATACAATGGAGAAAAGAGAGTCTCTTCAAAAAGTGGTGCTGGGAAAACTGGACAGCTACATGTAAAAGAATGAAATTAGAACACTCCCTAACACCATACAAAAAAATAAACTGGGGCTTCCCTGCTGGCGCAGTGGTTGAGAGTCCGCCTGCCGATGCAGGGGACACGGGTTCGTGCCCCGGTCTGGGAAGATCCCACATGCCACGGAGCGGCTGGGCCTGTGAGCCATGGCTGCTGAGCCTGCACGTCCAGAGCCTGTGCTCCACAACGGGAGAAGCCACAACAATGAGAGGCCCATGTACCGCAAAAATAAATAAATAAATAAACTCAAAAATGGATTAAAGACCTAAATGTAAGACTGGACACTATAAAACTCTTAGAGGAAAACATAGGAAGAACACTCTTTGACGTAAGTCACAGCAAGATCTTTTTTGACCCACCTCCTAGAGTAATGGAAATAAAAATAAACAAATGGGACCTAATGAAACTTAAAAGCTTTTGCACAGCAAAGGAAACTATAAACAAGACGAAAAGATAACCATCATTGTAAATTGATACAGCCACTCTGGAGAACAGTATGGAGGTTCCTTAAATAATGAAAAATAGAATTATCATATGACTCAGCAATCCCATTACTGGACAAATACCCATAGAAAACCATAATTCAAAAAGACACACGCACCCCAATGTTCATTGCAGCACTATTTACAATAGCCAGTTCATGGAAGCAGCCTTAAAGCCCATTGACGGATGAATGGTTAAAGAAGAAATGGTACATATATATATATATATATATATATATATATATATA